>NW_020194711.1:969813-1137195 GCF_003025115.1 Trichoderma citrinoviride | reverse complement strand
TATTGTGATGCTAGTAGTATGAGCTACTGCTATTCTTCCCCTGTCCCTTCACCTGAAGCTTTGTGTGTAGAACAGCTCCGTGGCTTGCTCATTGGTAGGATTCTGGTGAGGATCAGACAGACAGGGCTGATGGGGAGGAGGGGGCGTATGGGCGTAATGGTGTGCATGGGAGAGGGATCCGATGATCTGGATGACTCGATTGGCCGCCTTGCGTTGATTGGCGCCTTTATTCTGGTTTTTTGTGTTTTACTTCTTCCTTTCTCTTATGCTCTGGATATCTGAGGCGATTATTCCTCTCACGTGTCTTGTTTCTTCTTGGTCTGTCCCGGTCATGAGAGAATTTGGCAGTGAATATGATGAGTGATGCCTGGAAGTAGGGCTATTACCCGAAGAGGAAATAGGCCGCGGGCATCTTCACCGAGGGGGCCTGATATTTGGGGTCTGTTTTTTGACTTTCTTCATGTCTTGGTGTCGTCGTTGGTATACTTTCAAGAGTTCAATTCCATCATTTTCCTCGAATATATTGCAGCGCTGGCACATCGAAACCCAAAATGCGGTAAACAATATGCGAGATGCACGGCTGGCGGTTTATTTTGGGGGGCCACAATCCAAGGGCGACTGCACCTCCACCGTCGTTGGAACCGTTTACGAAAGTACCTTACCTTACTGCAAGGTACGCAACGACGAGTGGGCGCGGATTGCGGCCGGTACGACTCTTCTTCTACCGTGTTGCCGACTTACCGCCTGAAAGGGGGGGAAGAGAGTCATCGTAAAGGGTCATCATCATCATTGTCACTCGTTACACACGCGGGAAGTTCTAGAATGTCTCGCCTTGTTGCCATAAAAAGAAAGCTTCGGGGCCGAGAGCCGCGCTTCTCTTCCCGCCATGTCTTCGACTTATTTTGGGCGTGAAATGTCTCAGTTGATCTTATGCCTCGTCTTGGCCTAAGCCCAGCTCTCCTGCTGTGCCAAGGTGGACAAAGATGACGCCGTGAGCGATACTTTGTCACAATATGACGGTGCTAGCTAGCTAGCATACATACCTAGTACTTGCATACCTATCCCGGTACGAATCCACGGTGATTCTTAGCAGGCAGTGAGAGGTGACTGACGAGTGGTGTGCCCCGTATTGCAGACAATGTCTACTGACTCTTCCCGGGTTGGTGGGAGTCCTAGCCGTCGCAATTGGATGTGCACGCCTCGCTCTAGAGCTCAACACAGCCCAATTGAGGACACAACTGCACCTACATGTTGACAACCGTCACAGCTCGGCTGCTGGCTCACCGCGTAACTAGATACATGATAGGGTTAGATTGGAATCGTGATCACCAACGGAGTCGACCATTCGCACCCCATCTCGGTCTCAACTGGTGCAACTTGGACGACAAGGACAGAAACTGAAGCTGTGTGTCACTCACTCCCCCACCACATGTAGCGTCATCACAATCAGCCGCTCTGAATATTTTCCACCCAGCCTCAGCCCCAATCGCAGGGAACTGCTCGCTGCTGCTTGTGCTGCTTGTGTGTTCGCGGCACGTCTTCCGAACCGTCCCCGTATCTACTGCCCCCTCTGTGGTGGAGGATGGGAGAAACCTACCTTACCCATCCCTCTTCTGAGGTTGAGTACATATCTTATCTTCTTGCTCTTGCTCCTTGAGCTCTTTTTGACTGCATTTTGCACTGGGCTCTATTTTAACTTGCACTTAGTAAGAGGCGCTTATACTCGGCAGGAATTATCGGGAATAGTAACACTCATACCCATAGGCTATCACGCTGGAACAAGGATCTTCTCGAGAGTGAGATATCGTACAATCGGCTGAGCAACGCCAAAGCTAGAATCTGCCGAAACCGCTGCAGCGGGCGGGTTGGCGGCCGCATGGATGTGATGCATCTGCTCCCCTTGTTCTACTTCTGCTCTGCCTCCCGTTCATCTGCGTTGGCTTTCGCTTCTGATTTGCGGCTATACGCAGCGCTAGCAGCAATATATCGAAATCGACAGCAGGGATTTCGCTTCGCTGGTTGGCCACTGACGTGCTGCCGGGCTGGGCCTAGCTCGCGGGAGGCAGAAGGGTAGGGCTGGCCGAATCTTCCAGTGGTCAGGCCGTGTAATAACCCAATCGGGCTGTGGCTTGTGATGCTTGCTGCACCTCGCTAGTATCTTTTCGTCGTCTTCGTTGGGGGCTTTGCATGTACTTTCAGCTGTTGGCTGTTGGCCGCCAGTCCGGAGGTTTTGCGCTGTTGTTCCTGACTCTTGCGGTTGTGAGACTCGGCAGATACAGAAGACGGAGATATGCAGAAACAATGTAGAGATCAGGGTACCTTGCATGACTAACCTGCCAACAGAGAGAAGGCAAAAACAATTTACCAAGATGACGTTGGCTTTGCTGGCCGGGATATCTATGGCAGGAGCAATCCAGTTCTGAGGGGAGGCGCGGGGTCCTGGCCGCCTTGCCTGCGCAACGCCAAGCGACAGAACCCGTCGTGTCCATCATTAGCTTCGAGCTTCTTTCTTCTTCTTCCACCTCATCCCCCTCGTCTCCCGTCTTCTGTCTTCTGTCTTTTGTGACGTCTTCCTCATCATCACCTGAGCAGTCAGCAAACGGTAGCGTGAGCGTATTTCCTGCCTCTTTCTCCATCGCTCAATGGCTGAGAAGCGGGCAATGACATGCCATCTACCGGGTACGAAGCACACAGCACTGACTAACCCCCAAAGCGCAACTCCCTCCAGGCAGACAAGCACTCGAGCCACTTTGACGAGATTCCACCATCCGGCCCGCGGCTATTGTTTCCCGTTGGTCGGTCCGCCCTCGCGCCGCCATTCGCTCATCTAGGTTCCGCGCGGCTGGGACTGCCCTTTGAAGGCCCTGAGCACGATGCTCCCAGCACAGCTGGGCCCGCCGTGTCTGCCCGGCCCTGACCGAGCTGATGGCGAGCTGCCTCACCCTTGCGCCAATGCCACCGCCAGCTGAACTCGTCCAATGCCACCAGCCGCGGCATCCGTGCAGCTCGCGCCCCGCTCGTTCCCATTACCCTTCGGCGAGCAGTGGAGAAGCCCCCATGGAATGCAAACATGGTTGTGATTCTCTGCATCTTTCCCGCATCATGGCTGCTCAGGTGAGGTTGAAGGGAGAGCAGGGCGGCTCAGCAATGGCTAGCCCACTTCCACTCTAGCCCGCCCGGCATTCCCAATCTATCGAATCCAACTGAGGAATGACGTCTTTTGTTTGGTCGACACCGGCGTCTGGGGGCCAAACGAGGCTGGCTGCTCGCCCTCGCCTTTAACTTGATCTAGCAATAGGCATCCATGGGGAGAAATGACATGTTATTGAGCAAGCTACAACTCAGACGGGTCAGTACTTGTGCGAGTAAGATGATACATGGAGTCTGGCTTTGTGTCTCCCCACCACGTGGATGGCCATAGTCTCCGGCAGTGCCACGAGGAGGGTCCCCTCCTCCCCACTCCAAAAGACAAAGAGGGTAAAAGAGTTGCAGTTGGATTGCAGCTGTCGCTGTCCATCACAACGGGAATCTTGCTTGCAGTAGCCATACATACTTGCAGGAACAGGATGCTGTGCCTGCAAGGGCCCCTGCGTATGTGCGACACTGACTGACTGCAGCCGGTGAGGCGGGCACGGGGTGGCCGGTATTGACTCTCGTGGAGGCTTCTACCCTGCTTCTGGCACTAGAGACATTCCCAACAGCATACATTTCACTGCATTGAAGCGACGGGTGCAGGAGCAGCGCAGCAGCAAGCCGAGGCTGCACAACTACGAATACTATATTCTCTTATGCGGGTGCGTGCGTGTGGTGTCTGTCATTGACAGTGCGATATGTGACAAGAAGAAGCCATTCAGCCAAGCAGTCACATTGTATTCAGCTTTTCACATTACAGCTATCTGAAGCCACAATGCAAGACAGCCCAGCTTAGGAAACGGTGTTCTTGGTCACGACCCCTCTGGCAAACTCGCCAAACGTCAAGTGCTGCTCAATATCAACCTCCTGGTCCAGATTGGGCTGCGTGAAGACAGCCAGCGTATTCCTCGCCACCCTCCCGTCGCTCACACTGGCCCTGACCCCCCTCACAAAGTGCGGCACCGCCTTAAACTTTCCTGCAGTGATGCGCTCCAGAGCCTCGCCCGTCTGGAACGCGATACAGTCACGGGGGATCTTGACCTGCACTGTCTCGCCCGTTCGAGACTTGATGTAGAGGCCGGCGGCGGGGTCAGGCGATGCAGGCAGTTCCTCTAGCGGAGGCAGAGAGGCGCCGTTGAGGCTGGTCAAGTCTGCCGTAGGAGGCACCGTGGGGTCGACCTTCTTCTCGTCGATGAACATGGCAGATGTGAGTCCGGTCAAGCAGCCATGATCGAGATGGGTGCCACACCAGTCGTCCTCATCGCCCTCTGCCGCAGTGGATGCCGCCTCGGACGCCCCCTGAGGGAAATAGTGCAGCAGCCTCGCCTTGGTGGTGTTGGAGGTGCTGACGACGTGCTCCAGGTAGCCCTTGGGGTACCCCTGAATCTCCTTCTCGGCAAAGCGGTCACAAGCGCGCGCCACCAAGACGGCAACGTCGATAATGAGGCGGCAGAGGCTCGTCACTGCCGGCTTCATGCCGGGGAGCACATTCTCCGCGGGCCAGATGTTGGGCGACAGGTACTCTGGGAAGGTCTCTGGCGAGAACTCAGCCGTGGGCTCGGCGCATTCCAGGCTAGGGTTCACGTAAAAGGCGCAGTTGGCGTAGAATGATCCCTTGAAAGTGTCTGCCTGCCCATTCTTGAGCGTCTCCTTGCCCAGAGACCAGCCGGTAAGGTACTTGGCTTGGGCGTTTTCCAGCTTGTCTGTAAAGCGATGGTAAGCGTTCGCTGATTGTGTCATAGGGTGATGAACACGAGAAGGAAACTAGCTGCCTGGCTTCCCCCCGTTATGTTCCTCACTCCTCGGTGGCTGAAAAAGAAACAGGACAGACACTTACCTAGTTCCTCTTTGGGTAGGTTTCCCAAATAGGATCCATATGACAAGGCGAGATGGCGCAGCTGCGCAAACTCTTGTGGGACGTCTTTGACCACTAGGATGCCCAAAGAATCAGGGCCAAAGGCCTGTTGCAGAGTCTCAAAGGAGACGTTTCCTGGAGGGTAGATTGCTGTGTAAGCCAAGGGTTACAGCGACACGTGTGAAGGCTCGGCGATGGGTGTGACTGAGAGTGCGGGTTTGTGTGCTTGTGCTTGTGCGAGAGTGGGAGTTGGAATGAGGATGAGAGTGAAGGCAAAGGGTCAGTGGGAGTATGACTGCGACTTTGAGTGGGTAGCAGTGTTTCAATCCATCGAGCCATCCATTCATACTCTGCTACCCGCTGTTGGAGCGGCCGACTTATACAGAGCGGGCAGTATGATGGTGCAGGTGGACAGGGCGGGCATGGCGGAATAGGCACAGAGTCTCTTCATACCATTCTGCAAATCCTTGAGGGACACTGTCACAGCCTGAGCCAGGGGAGCCATGCCTGCCGAGGCGATTATACAAGATTGGACGTGAGGGACGTCAGCTGCTGACTGGAGGATTGCGTTGGCAGATGGCCACAAAAGAGAACAAGGAGTGGAAAGGCAGAAATCACGGGGGTGGAGAGATGGCGGAAGAAAAGGATCGATCGTTGGATCCTTCAGGCGGTGCGAGGGGCCGTGGCAGAGAAAAAGGAAGGGCGAAGCAGAACGTCGGTTCGCATCCTCGCCCCCAAAGCCAGAGCAAGAAAAGACCGAGGCCCGCCAGCCACCATCGAACGGCGCCAGTTCCGCTCCTCCACGCCCCAAAGGAAGGAAGAACGAGGGGTTGTTCCGTACCTTCAACTAGTAATACCTTATCACGATTACCACTACTATTACCGCGTGAACTATCAGTCTGCTCTTCTTTTCTTCGACTGAACGATATTGTGGACTTTTGTGGTGGGGGAGGGGCAAAGCAGTTTCTCGAGACAAATCAGCGGCTGCAAAGACGCAGCAGATTCCAATGGGGAAGCAGAAAGAACGGCTAAGGACGGAGCTTCGCATGGGCTTACGTAATTCCCCGGCCGGAAGCAGATGGAGCTCGCCGTTCGCCGCTCTTTCTTTGGAGCTTCCGGCGATTTCGTAGCTCTCACACTAAACAGGCTTGGAGCATCTTCATGAGCACACGAGCGAATCCCGCGTAAAGCTACCCAGGACAGGCAACACGCATTAGCAATTCCGTCGTCCGTCTTGTCGCTGTCGAACGCGCCCTTGTCCCTTTTTCTCTTGCATTTTCACAGCCCCCCCCCCCCCGACGCGAGCCGAGGTTTCCAATTGGCCGCCGCCCGTTCTTGACATCAGGGCTCCTCGTATCAAGCATCAAAAATGGTCAAGCCGCTGACCTTCAAGGGCGACAAGAAGCCCAAGAAGCGGAAGCGCGCCGCCGCGGATCGCGCCGACGACGACGAGGCGGGCGAGTCCAGCAGCAGGCAGCAGAAGAAGCTGGTCCGCACCGAAGGCAATGACGACGAGGACCAGGCCAACGACGACAGCTGGGTGTCTGCGGACACGGTCGCGGACGTGGTCGGGCCGGTCATGATCGTGCTGCCCACGGACAAGCCGTCTGCGCTGGCGTGCGACGCCGGCGGCAAGGTGTTTGCGCTGCCGATTGAGAACATTGTGGACGGCAATCCGGCGAGCGCGGAGCCGCACGACGTGAGGCAGGTTTGGGTTGCGAACCGGGTTGCCGGGACAGAGCACTTTCGCTTCAAGGGGCATCATGGGAGGTATGTTGCGATGATACATCCGGAGGGCTCTAGATCTGATACGCTTGAATGGACTGCTAATTGAGACGATGTGATGCAGATATCTCGCCTGCGACAAGATTGGCCAGCTCTCGGCAACCTCTGAAGCCGTCTCCCCCCTGGAGTCGTTCAACGTCATCGCCACCGCCGACACGCCGGGCACGTTCCAGATCCAGACGCTGCGCGACACATTCCTGACCATCAAGCCGACGACGTCGACCAAGCCGAACGCGCCGCCGGCCGAAGTCCGGGGCGACGCCGACGCCATCACGTTCAACACGACGCTGCGCATCCGCATGCAGGCCCGGTTCAAGCCGCGCATCAGGACGTCCAAGGAGGAGCGCGAAAAGTCCAAGATTAGCCGGCGCGAGCTGGAGGAGGCGGCGGGGCGGAGGCTGGACGAGGAGGAGGTGCGGATGCTCAAGAGGGCCAAGCGGGAGGGCGATTACCACGAGCGGTTGCTGGAGATTAAAGTCAAGAACAAGCACGACAAGTTTGGCTGATGGGTCAATTGAGGATATGGGAGATGCATCGAGGGGCAGATTGGTTTCTGCAATGGAGTTGTGGAGTCATCATGGTCGACATATACGCAATTTCACGGGGCGTCTTACAGCCCGTATCTACCTGGAGGAGGCGGTTCAAGGGCCAACGTTACTCCTTCGCTTGAAGGCTGTGCTATGCGATTACGGCAGGTTTGAACAGAGCCATCTTACTTTCTCACCAGACACTGCAAGCTGTTCATATGCGGGACCGAGCGGTCGGAAGCCAAGGGCCGAAGGGGAGCTTCTTTGGCAGATGATCTGTTCACACACTAGCAATTCGGTGTATTGGCGCATGTGTTCCACCGGCACTCAACAAGTCATAACCAGCCGAATCGAGAGCCTCTCACAAATTGGAATGGGTCAAGGCATCTTCCTCGGTGCTGGCAGATGAAGAGGAAGGCGTTTTTACAATAGTGACATTACAGGTGTCAGATGATGTGCAAACGCGCTCGATGAAATGGAAAGCTTCTCTTGAGCTAGATAATACAACGAGATAAAACACCTTCGCTCAATGGCCAAGAGGGAGGATTAAACCTTGTTACTCTTGTTTGATTGCTCAGTTTCATATGTCTAGTGAATGTTCAGCCCGCCCTCCATGCCTTGACGTTTCCGTCCTCTCCCGTCGTGAAGACGACCTGCTCATCGTCGAAGAAGCAGAAAGAACGCACAATCTCGCTGCCGTGAGAGCCGGGCAGGACCACCCTGTTGTCGAGGTCGAGGGCCCATTCGTTGTTCGCTGCCTTGGAGAGGAAGACGAGCTCAAAGTTTTGTTTGCTGCGTGGTATAACTCTGTAAGCAATGTGATCAAGAGTTTCTCTCCCGACATCAAACCATGTAATATAAAAGAAGAGGGGGGAAAAAACAGCAAAGAAAGGAGAAAGAAGGAGAAGAAAAAATACATACTCTTGCGCGCCAGCCCCCAAAATCGCACCGCTCCCATCCACCTTGGTCACCACGTTGGCCACGTACTGACACCCGAGGACCCTCCTCAAGTCGCCAAAGTCCTTGACGGCGTCGCCGCCCACCCTGTCCTCGGCGACGTCCCACACGGCGAAGCACTCGTCGTGGGAGAGGGCAAAGACCTCGGTGTCGTTGAGGAAGGCGGCGTCGTGGATGGAGGCGTTGTGGTTGAGCGTCTGGACGGTGAGCTCGTCCTCGTCGGGGACGGAGGTGTCGTGGACGCTGGCGAGGCCGTCGGTCGAGCCCGAGATGAGGATCTGGGGGCGCGAGGGGTGGAAGGCGAGGGATGTGATGTCGTCGCTGTGGACTTCGGAGTAGGTTGCTTTTGGGGAGGGGGTCGAGCGGACGTCCCTGTTGGGAAGAAGAGATTATTTTTCTTTTGTTTAGATGATGAAGAAACTTGTGTGATGAGCGATGAGATTTGGGGGGCATTTTGTCTTTTCTTACCACAGGTGTATTGAGGCTACGTGGTGCTCCAGCTCGGTGCCCACGGCAATGGTCTGCGTGCTCGGACTACAAGCCATGGACAGTATTGAAGCTTGTCCCGCTGTTTTTGTTGTCATCAAGCATCATGGTCAGCACAAAGCCTCAACTCAAATCCCCCTCTGTTCATCCTCATCACTCAATCCTCCTCTTCTCATCCTCTCATTCAAAAAACTCCCAGCCATGATGAAAGAAAAAAAAAAGATCAAACTCACCCTGAAACCGCGCAACCCTCGCACCGGCCCTCAAATCCCACACCCCCACCGATCCGTCCTCGCCCGCCGTACAGACCACGCCCGTCGCCGCGTCAAACACCCTCAGCGTCGTGACGTTGCCGTGCTCCGTCCGCAGGCTCGCCAGGGGGCCCCTCCCGACGCGGGACGGGTCGAAGAGCGAGAGGGCCTGGTCGGAGGAGACGGTGGCGAGGCCCGAGGCCGTGCGGTGGGCTTCGAGGACGTATGTTTCGGAGTCGGGGGCGCTCCTGGGGAAGTGGTATTGGTCGATGTTGGTGAGGGTGTACATTTTATTTTTTTCTCGGTGTTGTATAAGACGATGGTGAGGAGTTGGCGTCTGTTGGTGCCTTTGTGCGCGACTCCGAGGCACCTCGGTGTTTTATGGTATTCAAGACTTTGAAAGAAGAGAGTTACAAGAGCACTTCTGTCAAGCTTGGTTGTATATGTTTGCTTATGAGACCGAGTCCAGTGTAAGTGACTGGTATATATCAAGAGATGTCTCACAGAGTTCAGAGCTCAACTTTTTTTCTTAGCAAGCTGCTACTGGCGAGGTACTTCGGGCTATGCACCTTGATAGAAGCGCTAAGAGCTCGCGGCCCCCGTAAGTGCATATTACTCACAAAGCGATATCAAATCGAAGCTTCAACATCACATCGCAGCTTCAACGGCTCTAGGTATAGGGGACGTGAATCGTATTCATCGACATCAACATCATAGTCAGACACTATCGTACACACCGCAGTTTTAGTCTAAAACAGTCTAGATCCTCGCCCGACAAAGAATAGGAGTGTCGCCAATCCAAGCTGCAATGCGAAAAAGGAAATGCCACAAAGGTGCGCCGCCTCAGCAGTCCCGTCCTGCTGTGTCAAACGCCGTAGAAAGCAAACAAAACGCCGGATTACCAATCAGCCAGCCATTACCCTCCCCTTCTTTCTTGATATCTTCTTCAGTTCTTTCTGGCAAAGCTCTCTTCTCTGGCACGCTCATTGACGCCTCGAAACGCTCGCTTGCCCACTTCGTAGCTGCTGATCATGATGGCGCAGGCTGGCGCCACCTTGAGAGTTCGCGGGATCCAGCCCCGCCACAGACCAGGGAAGCCTTCTGTCTTGAAGATGTGCCACAGCAACCGCATCATATTCTGTTCCTCCGGCGCCGGAGCACTTCCAGTAAGCCGGTGGGGAGAGTTGTGATAGATTTGTGTGCGCGTCTTGCCGACATCAAAAGGCATGGTCAGTATCGACGCAAGAGCACCAGAGATGGCACCGGCAGTAAAGCTGTCGAGGAACGTCTGCGTAGACTTCTCTCGACTCTGCGAACGACGCCGCGCCGTCGTGCCCCTGAGACCGTCGAGTGTGTCGCGGGTCAACGGCCTGCCCTGGCGTTCTTCGCGAAGATCCGATAGTCTTGCTCGTATCGACTCGTAACCCCACCAGTAGAGGCCAGAGAATGGTACATCTCGCCACAGCGTGAGCGTCAACCCCCGCCAAAGCGAAGTGTAGCCATGAGAGGCGACCATGGACCTAATTCCGTTAAAGGTCTCGACCAGATGGTTCGTTGTTGACCCAGAGGCAGCCTGCATACGGGTGCGAATGAGCTCGATAGGGCTGACGGCTGTTGCCGCAACAAGTCGGGCGGCAGATCCGGCAACCAGGGGTGCGTAATCGTCCGAGAAGTGGGAGAACGGGCTGACGGGGTTAAACCGCAGCCAGTCGTATCCTGTGAAGTAGATGATGTTGGCGGGGATGGTCATGACGAGTGTGGGTGAGAGGCCCCTCCACAGCGTTGTGAATCCTTCATTGCGAGCGATCTTGCGCAGCCCGTCAATCGTCGAGTTATATGTCTTCCTCTGGACTTCTTCTACCGCGCAGTCGGCCGCGGCGACGCCGCTCGGTGCCGGGATGCCTTCAAGCTTGGGAACGGCGAGACAGTAATCAATGGAGCCGCCTGCGAAAAAAACCTCGCGGCAGCACGCTGTGACGCCCAGTTCGGCGCTTTGCACGGGCGTGAGGCTGGTGGTTGTTCGCATCAGCCTAGAAAAGTCGACGGTCCTGGCGGCAGTCGTTGCGGTCTTGGTCGATGATTGCGACTGGAGCCGCACTCGGACGACGTCCAACGGAGTCACTACAAGGGGGAAAAGAGGTCAGCACATGTTGGGGTTTCGCCTCATGTCGGTGATATCAAAAGGCTTGCTCACCGAGCAGCGACGTCAACAAGCTTCCCGACATGGCCGACACCATCTTCTGGCCAGCCGTGATATCTGGAATGGCGTTGCCTCCATCGCCGTCCTGCGCGCCCATGCCAGACATGGCGAACGAGTCTCCGTCTATCCTGTCGTAGTTCTGGCTGTCGGAGCTGTGCACAACAGAGGCTGAAAGGGATCCCATGCCGAGAGCCCGTCGATGTCAGTGGCGGGGGGGCAACGACTGAGCGAGCAGCCGAGTGCTCGGCCCGTGAGGAATGGTGCGAAGTGGCCGCTCTCTCGGAGATGCTCGGACCAGCTCAGATCGTGTCAAACAGGTGTTGGTGCGTGTGCGGAAGCGATGGCAGGTGCTTCAGCAGTGATGCGAGGCGATGCGGCGAGAGTGTGGGATATCGATGATGAAGGATGAGGAGAGACGAACGAGGGAAAACAGAGAAAGTTGGTCGTCAAGACTATGGAATGGAGTAGTCATAGCTCTGCTGCTAACATAATGGAAATGCTGCTAAACTGGGTTGAGGCGCTGCTAGGATTGAGGCTAGAGACAAGTGCTAGTTCGAGTATAGCGCATCAATTGCCCCAAACGAGATTTTCTCTCGCCGTCTTCTTTTTCCTCTTATCTTTCCTCTGTCCTTTAGTACTGTAATTTTTTTTTCTCGCCCGCCTCCGCGCCGCTGCCGGAGATGAATCTGGACCCGCGAGTAACCGATGATGTCACCCAGCGCTGTGATTGGCCAGCTGGGTGGCGATTGATAATTCGCGATAAGATAACGGGGTCCCTTGCAGAGCTGCACTCGTTCTTGCCTTTCAGTGGAAGCTGACTGTGCAGACAGGCTGTACTTGTACCTTAGGTACCTCGGTACCGCGCGTTAGTAAGCTGTCACTGGCCGATCGAGTCAAACCTCCAGGGGCGCGCATTGCCTTGACCGAGTGATTGCATACCTTATTCCATCTGACAACATCCATCTCCCATCACGACGCCCTCAATCATTGCACACATTACAGATATAAAGTAAAATCGTTAGCCATCCTCATACTGCACTCATCCTCACATCATTAGCCATACCTTTACCTGTGATTCTCGCCTCATCTTTGCGTAAGCTCGAATGAACTCCATCCTCGCTCCAGCACCTATAGGCAGCGAATTAGCAATCAACTCCGTGCAGGCCCTCAGATTCCCCGCGCTCGGCCATATCGGACACCGTTCCTCGTCCAATTACAACAAGCACATCCGCCATGGCTCCAGAGGGCCGTGAACAAATGTCCAATGCGGAGCTGGAATCCTTCCGTCAGCAATGGATCTCCGATTTGCAGTCGCGAAAAGAGAGTGTAGGCTCAGCATCCCATGAGGCCGGGGCGGCTTCGTCTTCATCTTCTGCCGCCATCCCGCCTAGTACCACTGCAAGGCCGAGAAAGCACACGGGCCCTTCAAGTCCGACAATCGCCAAGAAGACCCTACCAGCCCTTGAAGATGACGAATACTATCTCCACGGCCAGACTTTTGATACCCTTCCTCCGCCGTCCTCCGGAGGGCATCTGCTTTCAGATGCTCCTGGCAAGCATGATGAGAAGCCGCTGGTTTCGGCCTTGGATCATTATGAGAAAGCCATGGAGAAGGAGGCGCAGGGCAACATGGGAGAGAGTCTACGTCTTTATAGACAGGCTTATCGAGTAAGTCTCTATGAAGGATGAAGAGGATGCTCCGGTGACATCTAATGCTAACTTTGCCTGTCAAGCTAGACCATCGAGTAGACATGGCATATCGTGAGAAGCATTTCCCAAAGGGTTTCGCGTCCACCAAGGGCACAAGCACAAGCACAGGCGCAGGCGCCGGCACTGCTTCGTCCGCGGGGGTATCAAAGGCATCATCAGCCGACGCAGTCAAAACGGCAACTTCCAAGCCCCCGGAAAGGGAAGAACCCCAGCCACTAACTTGGGAGGAGCTTATCGAAAGCTTCCAAGGCTTGAAGATCGAAGCCGCGCCTCCCATCATCGAGAACACGCCGCCACCTCCCTGCCACATCGCCAAGCTGCCGGATGAACTGCTCGTGCACATTCTCAGTGACGTTGCGGTGGCCGACGTCGGCGACTTTGCCCGCCTGAGCCTCGTGTGCAAGCACTTCGCCTACCTCGTCGCGACCGAGCAGCGCATCTGGAAGCGCGTCTGCCTCGGCACCGAGTTCGGCTTCACTGCGATGCCGCGCCACTGGCAGAAGACGGTCGAGTGGGGAGACCTCGAGGACCAGGAAGAGGCGGACGGGGACGGCCTGCTGGTCAGCATGCGGGAGCTCGAGGAGCGCCGCCGCGCCGACGCCCTCGCCCTCACGACGTCGCTCGTCGACTCGGGCGTGTACCTGTCGTGGAAGCACATGTTCCGCACGCGCCCGCGCATCCGCTTCAACGGCTGCTACATCAGCACCGTCAACTACATCCGCACGGGTCAGGCCACCAACCAGGCCGTCTGGGGCGGCAATCCCGTCCTCATCGTCACCTACTACCGCTACCTGCGCTTCTTCCGCGACGGCACCGCCATCAGCCTCCTCACCACCACGTCCCCCGCCGACGTCGTCCACCACCTCACGCCCGAGCTGCTCCGGCTGCACCGCGAGGCGCCCAACGCGCACCTCCCCTCCGCCGTCATGCACCAGGCCCTCAAGGGCCGCTGGCGCCAGTCCTCGGCACTCGACCACCCCGACAGCGCCGACCCTCGCGAGCAGGAGTCGGACCTGTACGTCGAGACGGAGGGCGTCGGTCCAAAGTACATGTACCGCATGGATCTGTCGCTGCGCAGCGCAGGCAAGGGCACCAGGAACAACAAGATTGTCTGGAGGAGCTTCTGCAGCCACAACAAGCTGACGGGCGACTGGGCCGAGTTCCAGCTCAAGAACGACAAGCCCTTTTTCTTTAGCCGGGTCAAGAGTTACGGCGTAGGCGAGGCGGTGTGATGCCCATGAATGCGTAGGTATATCTCCATTATTAGAATGACTTTTACGAAACGCCCCTTTGCTATCTTTGACGTTTGATACTTGACGAGTTGGATTGAAAGATCCACAGCCCATGTTGGAGATTTTTTGCATGTACATGAGTTGGACACACGGGAATACATAGACGATGAGGTATATCAAGAATCTATCACGGCGAGAAGATATTCACAGCGTTCGCTTTGTTGGTTCTTGGTCTGTTTAGAATATCAGAGTGTTTTGAAAACCCTCAGCAGAACTCCCCATTGAATTCATGATATATTTCTCTCTTTCCACATTTACAGGCTGTAAGAACGCCCGCCTTCGTGTCCCCCCCCTTTGGCCTTGAAACTTCAATTGTTCGAAAAAGACGATGCCCTACCATATGTGCCGCGCTAGAGTTTGGTATACAAAGAGAAAAGCAATGCGTAAAAGTGAAAAGGGTAAACAGACTCATTTTTGATAGCTCAAGAAAAAGAAGGAGAAAAAAATTGTCCGTCGCCATGATATGATGCCATACGATATGAGATTCAATGCCCGAAATGACGCACCAACGGAAAGGGGGGAAAGAGGCGCAAGATGGAATACAAGAAACACGCAAAAAAGATGAGTAGGAAATCGCTTGGTCGCTGATACGTAAATGGTACCACATAAATACCTCCCTAAAGAGAGATATGCGTCGTGATATATGATGAGGAAACGCATGCTTGATAAGCTGGTGTAAGGTCGTACATAAGGGGGTGGCTTGGTGCCGGGTCCTTTGGACAATCCGGAATAAGTCTTTCGTTTCCTTGGTCTCTTCCATCAGAGAATTCGTGTAGAGAAAACTGGTCCAGACAAGGTGCTGCATATTCTACCGCAGCCTCTTGCCGTCGAGAAACTTTGGCGGATCAGCGTTATAGTAGCTCTGCTGGTACTGCATGGCCTTGCGCGCCTCGTACGCTGCCCGCTCTTCTTCGTCCATGCTGAATGCCTTCTTGAGCCAGCCGAAAGCGCTGCTCTTCTTCTTCTTGAGCTGTTTGTTGTCCGCCGTCTTGGATGTCCGCATGCTTTGCGCCGTCCCGTCATCGTACGTCACCGACTCGACATTGCTCAGCGTGCTCAGTCCAGCGTTGGACGGCTTGCTGCGAAGGTGGTGAGGCGGTACCAGATTCGGCCCGCCATGGTAGGCAGACTGGCCATGTCCAACAGCAGTGTGCGGCCTCTGCTGCAGTGGGGAATGCGGCGAGGCTTGTACGGGACGATACCGTTGTCGATCCGAACGTGGCGAGGGTATCACATTGAGCTGCGGAGGGGACATCTCCATATTGCTAGAGCCACCTGATGCATGGCGACCATGGCGTTCCGCATCGGACTCATACGCCGAGTCAAATTGGTGGGATCGCATCGTCTTTGGCGTGGCCGTGCCGGGCGAGTGGGCATACATTTCCATGCCCTTTATGGACCTTGGAGGAATCTGTATGTCCCCGGGCATAACCATCTTCTGCGATACACGATCCCGGAGGGACGTCCTCCTCTGCACGATATCGCTGTCGCGCCATGTCATCGACTGTGTATCTGCTGGCGTAAACGGGGCCGACTGGAGTGACTGGAGCGTCGATTGCGAATCCGAGCGAGCGCTGTGGCTAAGCGCATCTTTGATCCGTGGTGAAGGGAGCGGCGCAGGGGGCTGCGGTGTATAGGTGCGCGGCTGGAGAAGGAAGACTGGCTCGCTCCCGCGTTCACTGCGAGGTGTCTCCGTTTCTGGGTCGCTCAGTTCGCTACTCGCAATCGAATCCTGTCGCCCATGCGTGTCCGTTGGCGAGGGTCTAGGGCTGCCGAAACCAAAGGTATTGGCGGTGGTTGGGACAGTATGCTGAGAGCTGCTGCCGAGGCTGGGGGCAACCGAGTGCTGGGCCGACTTGGGGCTGTTGGAGGCGTAGGCATTCGAGGTGTGGCGGTTGGAACGGAATGGCGGCAGCAGCGGTAGGCCTCCTGGCAAGGGAAAGTCGAGGGTACTGGTATCGTCTCCGTCGATCATTGAGTTGATGGTCAACTGATCTGAATCACTGCTCAGAACAGTACTGGGGGTAGGCAGATTATGTTCCTGCACGGTCTTGTACTCGATATCCGGGGACGGAACATCATAAGAACTAGGCATAGGGGGTGCTGTAAATGGTGTAATGTTGGCCTACAATGCAAGATTTAGCTAGTATCTCAAAAGCCATCAACACGCCGCCGAAAGGGAGGGTGCAGCTTACCCATGTCCTCCGGCTCGCTTCACCGGCTTTCTTTTCCATCTCGGATATGATGTTCATCAGGCGGATAATGAGGCTGTTGATGTCGTCGGTGCTGTCACTGATCTTCTCAAAGGCAATGAGCCATCCCTCCGCATTGCCGCTCATGGCGTCGAAAATATCAATAACGTCTGGCTGCTTCTCTCGCCAAGGGCCTTCGGCCTGATCGTTCAACCAGTTGATGAAAAGATTGCTGGTCTGTAGGCCGGCTTCGATATCGTCGTCCCACTGCTTCATAGCCACATTGGTCCTCGCCAGGATGTGCTCAATCTTCTCATTGCCCTGGAGTATCTCGTTGCGGAACTTGCGGTCCTCGAGCAACTGTTCAAACACTGTGACGTTGGACATGGGAAGCATCAAATGATCAATGCGCTTCTTCAGATCCAACTCGACCTGCTCGAGATCCTCAATGGTGACCTCGAGAAACTCGTCCACTTCGTCAATGTGGCCCTGCAGGATGCTGACGACCTGGGTGTTGTTGTTGGCCATGCCGTTGAGCATCAAGTATACACCGAACGAGATCTGAGCAATGAGCTTGGCCAACTCGTGCTGTGACTGCCCGGGCCGGAGCCTCCACTGGGCATCATAGGCAGGCTCGTCAACCCCTTGCGAAAGCACAGCCTCTCTGCGGGCCTGGGCATCCAGAGCCCTCAACTTGGGCTTCTCAACCGCAACACCGCTCATGACTTCGTGCAACGACTCGGCGAAGGCTTCCTGCAGGGCCGGGATGGGGTGAACCGGGATCGCTGGCGGCGGTGGCGTCGAAGCGGAATCCCGATCGTCGTCCTCCTCCGGGCCTTGACCATCATCCTCGGATTCGGAGTCTCCCGCGTCTCGGTCGTGCTCGCCGTACCGCGCAGAGCTCAGAGTCGTCGTGTTCGATGGGGGCGCTTTGCTTTGGGAATAGTCTGGAGAGAGCGGAGACGACAAGGTCTCAGCCTCGGGCAGCAGGACAATGCGGAGTCCTCCATCGTCGAAATCGAGGGGCGGCAATGTCGAGGTCATGACGGCGCAGATACTGGTGCTTACGAAGAGGTGATGAATAGGGCGAGGCCTAAGCTACCTATGCCAGGGACTGTGCGGCGCTATGGAAACGAAGAGGGCTTGCCAAGTGGCGTAGCTGGCAGAAGTCGAGGTAGGCGGGCGACTTCGGAGCGGCAAGCAACAGCGACTATGACAATGCTGCTTGGGGGGGTTCGAGAGTACGTGGCGCTGTCTATGCCGTCGAGAGCTTCGTCACGGATGAACCAATAGCCATAACACTACCATCCAAGGACAACAGCAACGACGAGAGTCAGGCGGCGGGATATCGGAGCTTGGAGAGGCTACGAGCTCGAGATTTGGTCCTCGTGTGCGACTATGCCAAGGTCCGGAACAGAAAGGAATCGTGAAGCCAGGAGTGGGAACGAGAGGAGCAGGTCAGCAGCGGGCCTGCATCACCAGTCGATGCCAAGCAAGAAGAGGAAGCAGAAGCAGAAGAAGAAACAGAATCCAAGAAAAATCCTACACATAAAAGGGCAAAAGCGAGCGAGACTGCGCATGGAAAAGAAGAGAAGAGGAGAATGCCAGCTAGCCAACCAGCCGCGGCATTGAGGCCCTGTGGTGATGGTTTACGGAGGAGGAGGAGGAGGAGGAGGAGATTCGAGCGCGGCCAGAGGAAGGACAACCTAAGACGAAACGCACTACTAATAATACCTACCAGGTAATAACACCTCCAGCTCTGAGCAGTAACAGCTCGAGCCCAGACCAGCTCCAGAGCGTCTCCGTTCGCCTGTTAGCGCAGGTCTGGCCGCTGCTAATGGCGCCTCGACTGCTAAATTGGGAACAAGCAGATGCGAGCCCGCCATCAGGTCCCCTGGCCGTCGTTTTAGCGGGAAATGGCTGCAGTGCTAGGGGAGGGGGGGATCCCTGATGTGTCTCTTTTGATTTTTTTTCTCTTCCTTTTCAGGGTTCTGTCATCTTCGAATGGCATCAAACTCACTGGTCTGCTACACCCGTTGAAGACGAAGCTGCAACAGACATGTCCATAGGTTACCTTATGTGAGGTATGATCTTGAGTAAGTAGGTAATAAAATAGCTGAGATGGAAAGCTGCAATCCTGGTATTTCCACCTGTAGCGCTTCGGTGCCTATGTACATAGCTGACGATGCAAAAACCCCCTCCAGCAAAGTCTCCTGAAGCGTCGGTTGGCCAGTGCTCTCTCAATTGAAAGCTTGGCCTTGGGAATTCGGGGCTTGCCAGGCGCGGCTCGCATGGGGGATGGCTGGCGGGACGGGCCAACCAGAACCGCCACAGTCCCATCAAATCATCAGGGGTGGGAAAGCCCTCGACAACGGCCGGATGGGGCTCGACAGATTTGATGGCGTTCAAATCTCCAGCAAGCGCCACGCGTACCTGAGATGGGAGCAGAGCTAGTGCTGGTAGTCGCATTGGATGGGGCCACGGCTAAGGAATTACTAGCAGCAAGCGAGTAAGTTGGCAGCCAGCAGGGGGACAAGGGGGATTCCTCTTGATCCAATGCTTTCATACAAGCATTACCGAGGACAAAAAGCACTAGCTAGGCTGTTGGTGTTGGTGCCGTGGCGAATAGCAGCCCAGGCGCCTTACCTTGGCCTCAAGCGGTGTGCCGTCGCTCGAGGGAATCAACAATTCTTTGCAGATGCCTTTACCGAGACGGACAAGGAAAGCGGCTGGATGCAAGGGCTGCTGTTGAGCAACTCGTCAGCAGATGCAAGGGGGAGCAGCGACATGTACTACAACTTCGCAGCAGCAGCCTCGTCAGCGACAGTTGGGTATCAAGTCGCTCTACATGTATCTTGTTGCCTCGAGACCAGCTGTCTCCGTTCTTCACTGATATCGCTTCCATGACTGCAGAACCGAGACATCCATCCATCCATCCATCGAATTGACACCTACTTGTCCTGTCCCGGTAGTACTACCTCAGTACTACTACATGCGAGAACCCCAAGGCACGCAAGACATGGAACGGCCCTCAGTGGGTACAGACTTCGTCGGTCCGTCCAAGAAGCGATGATGATCAGCAGCACAATCCCGATCGCTGCGGTCTAGACGCCGCTGATCTCGAGGCTCCAGCACAAGGCCGTGGCCGTTGTTGAACAAGCCGTCATCCCAACCTGCTGATCTTTGCTCTCTTGCAACTCATGTGCCTGATACCAAACGGCTGCGATGGACAAGAAGCGAATTGGGCATGAACGGTATTATCGAGTCCATCTCCGATCGTACCTGGAATTACGGAGCGCCGCCACCCCCCCGCCCGGCCTGTCAAGAGCCGGATATTACGAGGAGGGACCCAAGCCATCGCAGACCAGCTTCGTTCAATTATACGAGCCATGGTGGTCCGGAATAGCCACAACACCCAGTCTCTGTCTTTGTTACGTGTCCACACATGGTCTCTTTCGATGGCCTCGAGCAAGCAAGATCAGCGCCTTCCAGTACAAAGGAAGGAAATCAAGTCAGGAAGATGGTGGTCAGCTCACAAGGAGCTACACCACGCCAACAATCACATCAACAAGGCCCTCCAAAATTGAAGCCTTGGATGCCCGTGTATCCGCGTCTAATTCCTGCGCCTCACTCATTATCGCCCTACGCAGCTAGTCATAACTAATAGTATGTAGTACTACTACTCATAATCTGCCAAGCCGGTTCCAAGCGATTCATTGCCTTAGCCGCATCAACAAGGCACGCCAAGGGAGGGGGGGGGAGGCCGTGGGTTCTTCATTTCGGCCGCCTTGGCTTTTCTTGCTCCGTGCTTTTCCCACGCTTGCTCAGCGCACAGCCAACAAGGTATTGTCTTCCCCTTCCTCCTTTCCTTGCGCAATTCTGAGATGTTACAAGTTGAAATAAAAGAGAAAAATCGAGATCACGTTTCCGTACTCGCATCGAAATCGCGGAGATTGACGCACACAGCTTCGATGTAGGTGAGATTCCAGAGGCAGCCAACTGCCATCGATGCCATTTTCAGGGGCTTCGGAGCGAAAAGCGTCACGGTACGCGTACCTCGATTCTTCGATAAAGTGCTACTCGCCTCTGTTTCCCCCCATTATGTGATGCTTCTACAAGAACATACTATTAATCTTAATTCCCATTGGCTACGGAATGTTGATACGGGCTTCAACTCCCTTTTTTTCTTTCCATTGCGCAGTCGCCCATGAGGATGAAATACCCTTAATTCCTAGCATTGACGGCCCTTATCACTTCAATTTCGCAGAAGTGGGCATCTCCAGTCCCCTCTCCCACATCTCCCACACAAATCGACCCATCAAACCTGAACTAGCAAAAGCCGAGATCCCAGCAGCCCGGCATCCGATGCTGCATAGTATTGCGGCTCATGACCGCGATCATCGTACGAGCAACAGCAACTCGGCATAATCAATCTCTAGGCTGCCATCTAGACTACCTTACTTACATGTACCTTACCTACCAAGCACTACTAACCGGCAGAACCTTCCCATCTGCTTGCTTGTAAAAGCCCCATTCAATCTGCCTCCCCATACTACTAGTAGTATCTTCAACCTATTGTCTCCCCCCACTATCAAAGTGATCAACACGATCCGAGAGGGCCCAGAAAGTGGGTGGGATTGGATGGCCTGCATCTTGCCGCTGCGATCATCGCACAAGGGGCAAGAAAAAGGGCCCCAGGTGAAAGAAGTGGCGTCAGCTCAGAGACAAAATGTCCACTTCCATCCAAAGGTAGGCTTACCTTATTGCTGAAAGTTGGGCAAGGCTTCGTAGACGACATGCCCTTCTGGTCGAATGGCTACCATCATGAAGTTCGTGACTCTGTTTGCTTGCCTTTATGGAGGATATTCCAGGTGGTTAAACAAACCCTGACATTGAGCAGCAGAATCCCCAGATGAATACCTCTATTAGATGAATAGCCCTCTCCTAATTTCTACCAGCAAAACAGCAACATGTCGCTATCCTTCTCCTCAAAGAGCCAATGCATCAAACCCTCATCTCACTCATACCATCCCCCTCCCCGTCTCTCCCAAAGTTGTCCACATTCTCAATTCAAAGGGCCCCGTCACCCACCGCAACCAACAGCGCATTGCATTGCATTCACTTCTCCATCAGGAAGGTGTTTTTGCCCACGACGGTCTATCATAAGCTGATGCGCCAAGGCATATTAATGCTCCTCAGAACACAGTGCTTCGACCTCAAAAGCGAACCACAAGAGTCTGCCTTATACCATCGTCTTGAAAGTTTCATGAAGTGGGTTGGTAAATCCTCCAAGTTCAGTCAAGCCCAGCCAAACATGATGTGAAAGCAAGAACGGTAGCAAAGGGCCCAGCTCATCTAAATGGTGTCAACCTCTAATTGCCAGAGACATCGGCGCGACAAAAAACTCGATCTATCTTCCAACATATATGACCTGGAAGAATAATGCCAACCCATTTTCTTTCCCTTCCCTTTTCTCGCCATTCCCTTCCTTTCCTTCTGATTGCTAAGAAAAGTCCGCTTGAATAAACTGAATAAATCTATAATATTACATGTCTCTTCTTTCTCTATCAGGTTTGAACGCTCAACATTTCATCAAAACACCCTTGCGCTTCTCGGATTCGCGAATCTCAAACATGACCTGGACGCCCACAAACAAGCAAACAGACGCGGTGAGGATGAAGAACACACCTAGCACATCGTAAACACGTTAGCAGATTGCTCCACGGACAAGAAGAAAAAAAGAGTACCAGCGCCCAAACGTACCTGACCAATCATGCAGAATGCTGCTAAGAATGCTCTGTAAGCCATCAAGACCAACCGCAAAGCCAACCAGGTTGGCGGAAATCATCATCAGCACATTGCCCACCGCTCCGATGCAGCAGAGCATGCGATACTCCGTGGGCC
The DNA here is from genome assembly GCF_003025115.1 of Trichoderma citrinoviride. Taxonomy (NCBI): domain Eukaryota; kingdom Fungi; phylum Ascomycota; class Sordariomycetes; order Hypocreales; family Hypocreaceae; genus Trichoderma; species Trichoderma citrinoviride. The sequence continues at coordinate 1,114,904 of NW_020194711.1, read as the reverse complement.
GGTTCTCCCACTTCCTCTTGGGGAACAAGTAGCTGGCCGTCCACTCCGGCACCATGAAGATGACAATGAGCCAGCCCCAGATCAGCAGGCGGAGCTTGATGTCGTGCCAAAGTGCGACAAACGTAAAGACCAGCAGATACGTGACGACCGATTTGACCGACGACTGCCAGCTGCGGAAGGACGAGCCACCCAGAGGGATGTAAATGTACCGGATGAGCCAGCGGTTGTACGAACGATGCCAGGCGCGCCAGAAGAGCTGCGTGCTATAGTTGTTGCTCACGCATCGGACCATGTTCTCTGGCGGGTCAATGCCATCCACCAAGGCCCAGAGGCGGAACATGCGCCATGGAAGGAGCAGCTTCAGCCAGATGATGTGAAGGTTGAAGAAGGACAGAAGACTAAGCTGAGCGGCAGTGTAGTCGCTCCAGACAGGGGCCGCCTTGCTGATTGCGCCGACATAGTCGTAGTGCAGGATGAGCTCCATGGAGAGAAGGACGAGCAGGAACCGAATGCCGTACCGAATCGTGCGAGGCCATTCGATGCTCGCGGCGCGATACTTGGACTGCGAGATGTAGTCGTTGAAAGTCAGGATCGGACCGGCAATATACAGCGGCGCGTACAATGCGTACGCCACGTAGTTGCGAAAGGAATAGTCTCTGATGTCGGCAGGGATCGAGATTCGGTCGCGCTCGGAAAGGCTGGCGGGATCCAATCCCTTCTTCTTGGGTGTATTAGACACATACGGTATGCAAACGACATCGAGAACAAGGGCGACTATGCGCTTACCTCTAGAGAGTTCGAGTTACGCTTGTCAATGCTCCAGTAGTAGTCCAAGTTGAAGCTGATGAGCCGCAGAATGGTAATGTTGAACAGAATGTCCCAGCGTCTCAAGATTCCTCCCCATCGATCCAGCCAATATCCCCAATGCGCCAGCGGTCCCCACGGAGGGCCGACCCAATTCGCCAAGAGCTGGAACCGGTATCCCATAGTCAACTCATTGGCAAACAGCGTTCCGATGTTGAATATCCAAGTCGCCGCGGGGACGTACTTGCGAGGCAGTTTGGTCGCAAGTTGGTAGTTGATGGCGAGAATGGCGAGGATCTTGAAGGACGATATGCCATGCAGAATGACGATGAAGACGATGGCAAAGATGAAATCGAAGGACGCACGCTGGTCCAGTCTCGTCGAGCCTCTGGCGCCGCGCGCAGACGGCTTGTACACCGATTCCCATCCTTTTCGCAGCAGTGGGTGGAATATCAAGAGGCCCGTCATGATGGGGAAGTTGTCTCGAAACGTGCGGTACTGGTCGTCGGAGTTGTCGATTTTTCGCCCCGGGATCCATCCGTCCGACAAGTATTTCTCATATTTGGGATACCTAGGATCAGAAGCTGCACCACCCAGCTGTCAGTACCCCTAAAATAGATGGCATCTCCGTGGCCAGATCCGGGGAAAGGGGGCCCCTCACGTCTTGATACATCATATGCTATCCAGAACATATACGGGACGACGACGATGAAGACGATGTAGTAGAGAAAGAACTCGGGCGTCCGCCATTTCGGCGGCGGTGCAGAGCTCCGGGCCCTGGCCGCAGCCTCTCTCTCGACGGCCGGGTCGTCGCGAGCATCGATGACGGTCTGGTAGGGAACGGATGTCGACGAGATAAATCGCGTGTCGAGGGTGTCGAGGTCGTAGACCTTGCGCAGGTAAGAAGAGAGACCCATGGTAGCTGATCGGGGTCCCGAAAGGCAAGATTCAGCGCATGGTGATCCGATTGGGCGGCGGTGTGGCAATTGGCAGCGGATGGGCAAACAAACGGCCTCTGGTGCCAGCTGGTCGTGAGGCACAAGCAACAGTGTTCAGTTGTCTCGTGAGGCTTCGTGAGAGACAGCGCCGGCTCGAGTTGGTGGGGGGCCGCAGCAGTGCATCTCAGCAAGCGAAGCCCCCTGAATCTGAATCGCTCAGCCCCACGATTTGCGCGGCTGAGCATGGCTGAGTGCAGGTAGCGCTACTTGCGCGGCTGCTGAGTGCGAGCTTGTTTCTTCGCAGCCCCGTGCTGTGCACTTGTACCGCTACCTACAGCATCGTCCTTAGTTCGACACCCAAACTGCATCTCGCTTCACCTTGTTTGCCTACCCTATTCATGAACTGCTTTTTCGTCTATTGTCTAAGTTTTGGCGAAATGTCCTACCAATTGGTCCATTTGGAGATACAAGATACGCAGAGAAGTAATTGGATCAAAGAAGAAAAGGAGCATGAAGCATATCAATAGTCATCGGGCGAGGCTTGAATCATATTCGTGTTATTAAGGGGCATCAACGGCAGATCCGTAACAGCACCGCCAGACTTGTTTGCTTCCTACAAGTTTCAAGCTCCCTTACGAGCAAGTTGAACTTCAATGACTGCAACAGCGCACGATCAGGTGACTACGTGTACAAGAGCCTCAAAAGAAGCAATCACCAAAAGCGAAGAATGCGCGCAAGCGACCAGAGCGGCGATAACGGTTGCTACACCCGATCACATGCTGCAGACAGTTCACACGAATTGCATTTCACCGACTGCATGCAGCCACAAACACGACCAAGCAAGGCTTCAAGTGCACTCATCATGCAACATCACCGTGAATGACCGACGCAGCCAACGCTCTGAGGCCCACGGCGGGAAATCCCACAGGCCGCGAGGCAGTAGCCGCCTCCTTAAATAGCCAGCCCAGTCATCCAGCAGTCAAGACGGGACAGGCAAGCAACCAAGCGACCAGTGTATGGCTCGCATGCCCTAGAGGCCACAGTTATACTTCGTACGAGGGCCCCTACCTTGTAGGATTCGTTTCCCTGGAGCGCAGCTTCACGAGCAGACCCTTCGCCGCGCGGTTTGCTGCATATTGATTCAGCATGTTTGCTTTTTTCCCCTTCTCCTCCCTCCCATGTCCCGTGTCCCGTGTCCCGTGACCCCCCTCCATCCCTGTGAGAGGCGCCATATGAAGGAGACAGACGGCGAATCGGATTCTGGACGGCCCAACAGGCCCCTAAACAATGCAAGGCTTGCCGGGTTGCTTGTTCAGGTGGCAAAGCCACTCGTATGCGGCCCAAGGTCGCACCAGTCCAGGCCGCTGTGGGAACGTGAAGGCTGAACAATGTTTGCCTAGATGCAGCGTAAGACGTGAGAGTGCGACGCCTCGAGTCTGGAGATGGCTACGGCCATCTCTTTTGATTTCTCCCTCTTAGATCCCCCAAGAGCTTTTCGCCGGTCAACCTGAAGCCTGTCATTGATATAAACCAATCACAGGAGGCTTAAGCGCCATAAGAACATTCGTTTCGAAGCAGCCTCGTATGTGTGCTCTTCATCAAGGACAAAGCGCGCGCTACCATGTGTGAAGTCGAGCTCTCCATCTGCGTCCACTGCGGGAAAGTGTTTGCGGCCAAAATGAAGTATTGCGACCCTGTCAGAGGCAAGCTGCTGGTCGCGGACAGCACACCATTCGAGATCAGCTCGTCGTTCAATTGGTCCCCGATGGAAGGGTGCGACGGTCTGCAAATCCATCCCACGGCCAACCTCGACGCCTGCAGGAATGACATAACCAGACCCGAGGTGCCCTTCGACCGACCAGCAGCGGCGAGACCGAGCGCCAGGAGCCCTTATCCGACCCCAATGGCGCTCCAGCGGACGGACATGCCAGAGCAGCTTCCACAGGCTGCGGGAGTGGAAGAGCAACGCCAGGGGGTGGCCATGACGCCGCTGGGCTCAGATGTGCAACTGCAGCTGCAAATGCAGATCCAGATGCAGACGGAACCGCCGACTGGAGACACCCCAACGGTTGGGTCGCCGATGTCCTCGTGGTCAGGGTCGACCGTGTCGTATTATTGACTCAATGGACCGCACGGCAATGGCTGCGTATCGGCCGCTTTCTTCTTCTTGCGGCTTCCCCCTTCCTCTCTCACTCAACCATTTGTTTGGTGTTTGGCATCATGTCGTGGCCCGATAAGCCGCCATGAAGCTGTTGAAACCACCAGACAAAGCATTACGACACCTATACGTGCTCGGTGACGGAAAGATAAAAGTAACACCGGAGAAGAGATAGTGGTGGGGTGGCGTTCTTCTGAAAGAAGGATTGCCTATCGGAGCAGCCTGACAGGATTTCCAACCTTCCCTTGAACGCTTGGGTGTTCGGCCGCAGTTCGGCCAAGATAAGCACTGGTACTGAAGGGGATTGAGATAATGCCATATGAGAGGACGGAGCGGCGAGGGGAGTAAGAGCGAGGGGAGTAAGATCAAGGGGAAAGGAATCTCCTTTGGCCACATGATGTGTATCTTGGCGATGTGTTGTTTTGCCGTTTAACAGTGTGACCGGAATGGCGTCGGACCAGCCGGCTCAACTGCTATGCTGTCAAGCGGATTTCCTTCCGGGGCAAAGGCATTCTGTTTCCGGTTTTAATTGACATGTTGGCTGCTGAGCTGTTGGCTGGGTGTCGTGCCTGCTTAGAGGAGAAAGGGGGAGGGGTTGCCTCGCCCGACACTGTCGGCCGCTGCTTGAACGGGATATCGGTGGTGAAGGTATAGAGTAGCATTTGATAGAGAGCTTTGATGTCCATGTTGACGCCCTTCCGTATACGAAGCTCTGTTTCTCCTTTCAGGTATGGAATAAGAGGTGTCATGTTCACGCCCACGCTCACCAACAGTAAGATGTCCCGCAGCGTTGCCCCGTTCTGGTTATAAGAATTTGCACACCCTTCATCTTTGTTCTGTGCCGTAAGGAGCGCTCCGCGGACCTGGGACACGAAAGAAACCCGAACCTGTAGAACCTTGAAAGGTAGAATACCTCGGTTGTCAGGCTCCGGCAGACATCATGTTGCCGAGCAGTTGCTGAGCATCTTCCGGTACCTTAGTGTTCAGCTACTCTTGACGAATAGGCGGCCGAAGGGTTGTGAAACCGAGCATTTGTCTGGAATCGAGCTCTCCGTCACCAGCAGAACCGCCCAGGTCTCTGTAAGTCGGATGTTGTTGGAGTTGCCACCAATTAGCTAGTCTCGGCCGACGTTAATGACTTGTTGAAGCATGATGTCCATTCCACTTCCTCCGGACCCGCGGCCTCTTGTTCAGGATACCTGCCGAGGGGCATCAAAACCCGACTCGTACGAGCGTGATCCATAGAAGAGTACGGCGGGATACTACCTTGGCGTCTGGATTTCTTCCTCAAGCTCTGGACATCAACACCCAAAGCCGTAATCTGCTCCGAATGGGACTCGTCCGCGAATAGTAGTAGTAGTAGTATATAAAGTAATAGGTTCCGCTGGCTGGCAAGTATAGTAGACAGACGTCGTTGCGGTGGCTCCGCACGTGCATCGGACATAGAGCAGGATGTCACCTACACAGCATATATCCATGTCGATAGGCCGCCTACAGGGGACGAGTCTAGCGTGGATGTCGGAGTTTTTAAATTGGAGACCCTGAGAAATAACAATCAACAACTGCTGCTTCTTACGACCGATCGAGTCGGCCGCCATCACGGGCGTTATGCACGAGTGACTTTAGTCTCGCGCGTTGGGCCACGAATCGGCTCCGGGGGCGATACAGCTCCCGTCGTTTTCTGGATAGCGTGAGCGGTGCGGCCTGGGGGAGTGGAGAGGGCCGGGAAAAGATCTTGAAGATCTTGGGCCAGCCAAACCCTTGCGATCCCTTGCCCTTTGTGTTCAGCGATTGTTTCTTTTTTTATTCCATTTCTTTTTCCTGTTTCCTCTTCAATGTCCCGGGGCTTCGGATGCGGTTATTTGGCAAGGCGTCATTTCCTTTTCGTCCGCCGAGCGTATGTTATCCTTGTTCTGGGGCAATATTTCCAAGTAATGAGAGCCCCGTAGTCAAGGCCGTGCAGTTGGATAGGTGTGGCGGACATCCTGCAAGCACCTGCATGCTTCGTACATGAAGATGTATATCGTCGGCCAGTGCAACGGTGAGCAGAAGAGGGTTCGCATCGCAAAAGGGAGGATGTGGCAATGTGACGATGGCGACGAAACCGGTCAAGATACTCGTAGTACCTGGGTAGTACTGCTGCATCGTTCCTTTCTCTATTTCTTCGCGTCTTCCCTTTGCCCCTTGGGCGTCAATCTGCAGGGCCACATAGGTAGTTGTAGTGTGACCGCTGGACGAAAGCCTGAAGGTATCCACGAGAACCGAAGGGACGATGATTGCAGACAAGTCCAAATCCGAAATCCGATGAATCAAATGCAGAAAACGGGTGCATGCAATCTCCAGCGACTCTTAGCTTCGGCAGCGGCCGCCCGGGCACGTCGAGCCGCCGACCTGAGCGCAATTACAGTGACGGCCACAGGGTTAAGCGTTTCAGTCAGCGAGAGCTTTGATGATCGGCTTGCTCAGCTGTTGAGCCAGGGGTGAAGCTGACCGGACTTGTTTGGTGAGGATTGGTGACTGTTGCATTGCTATTTCGTTGCGATTTCGATCTAGCTCTCCGTCATCAAATGCCCTTAGAAAATCGATCCTCCTTCTCCCCCGTTTGGGGAGCACCTTTCCGGGAGTAGTAATTGCCTGATCGTCACACTACCTCTGCCCGTGATTTGCTGCAAAGGCAGGCACCACCCAAGCACTTGTACTGTACAGGTACTCTACAGCATGTCATGCAATGGGAAGTTGCCCTCGTTGGTCATTGCCTGTCGGCGTCAGGGTCGGTCTTGCCCCGGTAGGCCGATGCTTGACTCGACGACAGCAGGCAAGACACAGCGGGAGTACATGTGATACCGGCGGCACTTGGCACACGCACATTGTACCTCCATCCAGTCCTTTCCGTTGCTTCGACCGGGTCAACTCCGACATCATCACCATCACCGTCACCACCACCATCATCATCATCAGCAGCAGCAGCAGCATGAAGCAGCAGCATCTTCATGATCCGCAGCCTCAGGCATCTTGTATTCTGCCATCAACACCGAGACCCGTGCACACTGGCCCAGATGCACAGCTACGGGTACGCATACGTCTGAGGCAAGCTCTGGAATGTTTATTCCAGACTCGGTACCTACTACCTACCTATCTCCTACATGCCCTTGCTTTTGGAATTGATCTACTGCGGTACTCCATTCCTACCATTAATGATTCTACGCTTTCAGCTGCTCATAATCTTCGAGTAGTGCACCAATTTGAGTTGACGGGTATCACGACTACTAGCCAACAAATTCATGGCATCTCCCGTGCTGCTGCTGCTGCTGCTCAGAATACTGTACAATGCTAAGTCACATCTGGGCCCAACAATGAACAATGAGCAAGCATAGCTTCAGCGGCTCACCAGGGTGGGCTTCCGGCCCGTTGGGCGTGTGGGCCACAGCAGAAAACCGACTGGGGTTAATCGTACGCCTTCAGCAGTGACGACGACGCATGTGAAGGCAGAGCAGATGGCTCCATGGCTCTCGCTCGGCCCCGGCGTGTTTGCTGGTGTTGCCGGCAATGCGTTTCACGGGTGGTGGAGCCACCTGCTGTCTCTAGTGCATCTTCGTCCGCTGCATCAACGCCGACAGCAGCAGCTTCCAGTGCAACTACAGCAGCCAATGGCGCTCAAAGCCGCCCGGCCCGCTGTCCGATCGCCGACACGGCGTTTGCGGTCAGCCGCACCGACGGGCGGCGATAAGGCGCTCGTCCATCTCAATCTCGTCCATCTCATACCATGCCGGTCCCTTGTCTGATCTGGCGGCTGCTGGCGAATGGTGCGGCCGATGGCGCGCAAAAAAGTAAAGCCCTGTGTGTCTCGTCTCGCAAGAGCTGGCCTGTTGCGGCCTCTCTTTCTTTCCTTCACCCTCGCTGTCTCTCTCAACCTGTACATACTCCTGAGTACATACACTACATGTATTACTTCGTATGCCGCTTCCAGTCTTCGGGTTGCGGAATACCCCACGACGGTTGATCTTGTCCTTGACTGCGATCCAATCTACCGAATTCGTCTACCCTTGATGGCGGTCTGATGCCGTGGCTGGGCCCCTGGCTAATAATCAACACCTACTTAATAGTCTGTACGAAACACCAGCTCCATTTTCGAGCTTTAGCCGTGGGTTCAAAACATCCTTCGCCCACCCACTGACACTCCTGCTTTGCCCGTACATCACCAACACTCGAAGTTGACTGAGACCGAGACTCACCAAAGCGCCCTTTAGTTTCTTCGACTGCGGCGTTACTTTCCCAAAGAGACGACACCGCTCAACCTCATCATCACCTGCAGCGATCCGTCTCAAACAGCAGATAGTTTGGGCCGTTGCGGTCATTCTCCGAACCTCGTGCTGCTGTAGAGGTGTGTTGCGACATCAATCGTGTACGATACACACGGGCTACCGATTTGCCAAGTTGCACTCGTACGTATGTTGGTTCTCCTTCCCTCGCAGACCCATCTCATCCCAAACCGGCACTACTCTTCCTATGTCCTGCTTGTCCCTGCTCCAGTCATCTATCTCCCAACATCATTCACGTATCACTTTCTCTGTAATATCGAGGCCCATGTTCAGTGCCGCCATCACATGGTTCCCGCCGCCCACCCTCCGTGTACCCTCCGTGTGAGGTGTAAACGGCCCTGTCAGCAATGAGAGCCTTTGTTCATGATCCTTCGTCACCTATATATCCTACCCCCTCTCCAGTTCTACTTCACACGTGAGCTTTAGCGGCATACGCGAAGCACTCAGTACTGTCTCCTCCCTTTTATGTATGTTGTGTAGTTGCAACACATATACAGCGCCTGCTCTCCTCTCAATTGAGGGACGGTTTATCTCAAAGCATATGATTTGTCCATAGCGAGTTACTCTGCCAACTACTGAACTATACATTCCTCTTGCGAGCATTTTCACTGTCATGGGTATGGGTTTGGGGTATATAAGGACGTGAAGCTTGGACTTGGTTGTCTAACTTGCTTGATAGATTCCAGTCGTTCACGGTCACCTTCTCAGCCTAAGAAACAGACGTACAATAACTTCGGCACACGTGCTTTCAACGCAAGCATGGATTCAGACTCCGGTGCCTGCCACATGGCTTCGCAGTTCCTCCAGATATTCAAGGAATCAGGCCTTCAAAGGCAGCTGGAGGACGGCTGGGGGCAGAGCTATACAGGTGGCAGTGCTCCAGGCTCTGCATCAGCACACAGTGAAGATGTCAACCAAGGCTGTCAGTTTAACCCAAAGTCTTTGAGAAGTTCCAAAACGCCTTCCCCGCCAAGTTCCCGGAAGCATCGGGAGGAGGGGGATCCTAGGAGCCGCAAGTCCAAGAGATCCAGGAACAGCGATGTCAAGGAGGAAAACGAAGAGGAAGACGACATAGAGGTAATCCCGGTCGTTCAGCAAGGATCAGGCAGGCCGTACTCCCCGGTCCATGATTGTCAACCGACAAAACCTAGAGAGGATCGTGCCACCTCCGGTTATCAGCTGAACAGGGACAGTTATGGAGGCCGCGAGTACCTGAGCGATCTGGATACGGAGTTGGACGCTCTCAGGAAGCACCTGCTCCAGCGTGCCAACCCTCCCAGGTCGTATCCTTAGCCAATTGCTTTGGCCACATCTGAGGACTTGGAGTGCGAATTCGAGGAGGGGAGGATCAAAAGGGCGCCATCTAGTATATGCCCACCGGGGCGTCTACTCTCATATCATACTCACATTGAGCGCGACAAAGGCTTGGTCTCCAGACATACAACGTGATAAGGCGCTTAGGAGTTCTGGATTTGGATTGGATATGGAATTTGGGGTGAGGACGGGTTCGCGGTCTACCTACAACAACGGGCGCTACCATGAAGCTGATGGAACGGACTGCATACGGATCAACAGGGTAACCAGGAAGGGGACTGATGGAAATCATCTCTGAGTCGTTTCTTTCATCATTTTATTGCTTCAATCTTGAGTTCAGTTTAATCTAAAATGAAATTCTTTCTTCTTCAGGTTGTCAGAACGCAACTCCATGTGACAGCTGTCCGTCGTTGGCGATGGACAAGCAAATCAGAACATCCGGCCAGCGCTTAAGCTTCTTAATCGGGGCTGCTTACCGGTTGGACGTTGACATCGGCCGAAAGAGAGTGGGCATGAGTCGGCCGCTCGCTGTGCCCGAGGATGGAGTGTGGCGGTACGACGCTCCCCTCCCTGCAGGGCGAGTGAGTTGCGCACACGCGACGAGACAGAAAGCAAGACGACTATGTAGCTTTCGGCCGAATGCCCAAGTGCGGGCACAGGCACGGCACGAAATAGGAAACCTTACTATCTATTCCGTCCTCCCGCAGATGCATCCGTTTTCCGAGCGCCAACCGTTGACTGGAGCTGCCGAGGTGGAGCAATTCTTTGTTCTTTTCCAGATTTCCGCGCCTGAAGACTCCGGAGTTCTTCGACTGGTACTACTTTAGTACTGCTTCAATATCAGATATCTACCTTACTACTACTATACCTACTCCTCCCACGGATATGCTCGGCTGATTATAGTACTAGGAGGCGTCCTGTCCTGTAGAAGTTTGGTGCGTGCCTCGGCGCAGGATCTCTGCAGCGGATAAGGGGTCCGCCACGGCTCGCGATGTGGGCGCCGGAGTGGCGTGGCCGCGGACAGGTCGTTGATTGATTCATTGTGCTTTGATTTGGGCCGGTGACGATGCATGATTCAGACTAGAGGTCTCCCTCGCTTGGATGCAGGTTTTTGGCCGAATGTAGGGATGCAACGAGGGGTAGCAGGATACCTGACGAGGGAGTCGCAGTTGGGTTTGAAGCCGTCATTACCAAGATATTACACACACGACGGGAAAGAGTCCTGCGATGGAGGCAAGGTGGTAGTTTTAATATAGGTTACATGCTGAAGGAGCGAGCAGTGGATTCGCCAAGGAGACAGCATGGAAGAATGAATCGAGTTGAAGTTAGGCGTGGATTTTTTTTCTCATGCTTGTGGGCCTTATAGTCTAGTATAGGGAGCCAGTTGTCAACTCTTCAACATCCTCTGGGTGGTCTAGTTGGTTCATGGCGTCTGACTGTAATGGATAACATCTCATCAGAAAGTCGGCGGTTCGATTCCGTCCCCGGAGAGCAATTCTCCCCGGAGAAGAGTTACATTTTTTGTCTTTTCTACTTTTTCTATTTTTCCTTTTGTTCCGTCCCTCTTTCAGTGACGTCTGCAGTTTCCTTTTTTATTTCGCTTCCCTTTTTCTTTCCCGGTTTCCCCCATCAAAGCCGTTCAGCACCATCTTTTTATTTTCCCCTCAACTCAAAATGAACAACTTCTTTTCCTCCACTCTCCGACTTCCTCCTCCTCCTCCTCCAGATTCGTCCTCATTCTTCACCTGGTTTGCCTTCGACCGACGTCATCACAAACTCGGAGTGGTCTAGTTGGTTCATGGCGTTCGACTGTAATGGATATTCATCTCATCGAAAAGTCGGCGGTTCGATTCCGTCCTCTGAGAAGCACTTTCTTTTTTTTTGCCTCGTTCTGGAAACTCATCTCTTGTCCTTACCCCATTGCTATTTCTCTGAATACCTTCGGGAGCATTCTGGCGACTCCTGCATGACTTGCTGCTGAGCTTTGCGGAAACATGGTGGATGCGTTCTACATGTCAAGCCAAGAGGGCACGATACCAGGATGGTTCCTCAACCCGCAAGCAATTATCACCAAAGACGACGGTCGACATTCTTAGCACGGCATGTTTCAATTGCTCTGTGATCTGAAAACCCAACTTCATTCAACTACCTCTGTCCCGGGAATCCAAAACATGATAAAAACGCAATAGCCTTTGCTCCTTGACTAACACACAAGAAAGTGCAGCACCACTTGGCGAGCATTCCCTGCCAGCATCAACGTCGGTGGTGCCGCCTTGATCGACGGCGCTCACGAGAATCATCGCGCGCCCCATGCACCCGATCTCTTCCTGCCCTCCTTCTTGGTTCCTCGGGTTGCACATTCAACCGCTGGCTCAGGAGTTCCTCCATGGCTTGCCTGTCTGGTTGGTATATGAAGTTGACTATCTCGCGTCTCCGAGTCTCGAGGCGTGCGTCGGCGGCTCGAAGCTGCTGCAGCACTTCGTCAAGGCTGAGTAGTCGTCCACCCCCAATTCCGAAGTGGCCTGCTGGAAACTCTGGGCCCCGAATAATTGGAGGAGCCGGAGCATCATCATCATCATGATCATGAGCATAAGCATGAGCATCAGCACGACCATGATGGGGAGCATGATGATGGGCATGATGGTGGGCATGATAATGGGCATGGGCATGGGGATGAGCACGGCCTGGAACAATTATAGGAGGAGGGGCAGCATGACCTGGAAAAATCGCAGGAGGAGGAGCACGACCTGGAAAAATCGCAGGAGGAGGAGCATGATCCGGAATGATTGCAGGAGGAGCACGACCTGGATTAATTGCGGGAGGACGAGCGTGAGCTGGAACTCTCGCCGGAGGGGCGCGAGCCGGAGCTGGAGCTGGAGCCCGTGCTGAAAGGAGGGGAGCATCGTCAAGCGCCAACAGAGCGAACTCATCTGCCGGATCGTATCGCAGCCGCGGGACTCGAGTCGAACCCAGTTGCTCGCTGCCGTCCGCGAGATGCGCTCTTCCACCTCGCGTGATGGGCAACCGGCCCGGCCGTCGACGGATGGGGATACGGAGCTCTCGTGCGTTATACAGGGGGCAATTGCAATCGAACTCCCAATCTGCGCCGCAGAGAAAGCAGAACTCGGCGCCACACACGCACCTGCCATATTGACCCAATGTTAGCTCTCAAGTGTCCAGCCAGGGGCAGATAAGGGGAAAGGAAAGGAGACAAGATTCTCACGTCATATGGTTGCATCCATCCATCAGGGTTATCACGATGCCGCACTCAGGACAGCCCACAAGCCCATTGGCGTCCATCATATCCCACAGCGCCTCGTCATCACCCTCCGCTCTGCATGGCAAGCCTCTGTGTGCTTTTGCGCCACACTCTTTGCATGTCGCGCTGCTACACGACGGACATGTTCCCACCGCCGTGGCATTGGCCTCGTCTCTGGCCGCCGCTTGGATGGCCGACGGTGAGATAAAGGACGAGCAGCCGGGATTGTGGCAGTACAGCCGCTGAGCTGGCGGTACCGCGTACTCGGCTGACAGCTGCCGGAACAAATGAACCAGCGCGGGACGTCCAGCGAGGCGGACTGTGGCCTCATCAAAGGGCTGGCAGCAGCGCGGAGGGAAGTCTGCCTCAGAGCGGAGGCCGACACGCACCAACTCTCGCAGACAGCCGGCACAGTAGCGGCAACCGCACGGCACGGCTACGGTGTTCCTATCAAAACAGATGATGCATCCGTTGGCGCCTGCTTCCTCCTGGTTTGCGTCGTCGTCCTCTGGTTCCGGTGATGCCCGCAGCAGGAGCCGTCGTTCGTTTTGCGACAGAACCACGCGGGACCCGAGGTTCTGTAGCCGCGGATGGTTGAGACTTTCTTGGGCGATTTCGTCGTCGGTCATGATGCGCGAGACGATGTGTATCTGCTCGTCCTCCGGCAGCATCGATATTGCCAGTGACACCGCGTTTGCGAGCGCCGCCTCCGAGAGGGAGTCTATGTCCCCCGGCGGCATGATGTTCATTCGAAGTAAGAGGTCAAGCAGCACAGGGTGAAGCTCCTCTACTGCTCGCGACCTCTCAGGGGCTGCAGCAGGGGCCGGAGCAGGAGCCACAGCAGGCCCTCGGGTGTGATGTCGATGGTGTCGATGCGACATGGCGATTTGTACGTGATAACTGTCAGGAGTTTCAAGTGTCTGCTCGTTCTTGTCTCTACAACGGTGCAGGATGCTCTTGTTATCGTTGCTATCTTAGCAAAGAGAGTAGAGCGGGCAACCTCGAAAGAGGAGGAGGGAGAGAGAAAGGTTCTTTGCCGTGCCTTATATCTCCGATCACGATACACATCACGATACGATGAGTGTTCATTTTCTCGCCTCGCTGGCTGGCTGACTATGTGCTATCAGGGGGTTTGTTCAGGTCACTGTGTTCTGGCGTGTTATTCCACGTCGGTTCTGTTACACTTTCCTGCTGTCGAGTGCGGCTAATCACTGATGAGAGAGGGCAGTAGAGCATCGTGAGCCGTAGCAAGCTTGCCCGCATGCCGACAGTCTCGATTTGTACTCCCATGGCGTCTTGACCTGTCCTTTGTTTTCATGGATGTGCGTGTCCTGCTTGTCTTCGATGTCCTTGAAAGAAAGAGCTTCAGTCGATCCTGGACAAGGACAGGTGAGTTCAAAATGTGTGTTTCTATGTCTTGTGTGTGTGGAAAAAAGACGATGCCGACTGTGACGAAGAGTTAGAGAAAGGGGAGGGTGGACTTTGGGGAGGAAGATGCTCTGGCAGCAGATCATCTTATGAACAAAGCAGACAGTATTTGGCTAACTGTATCGTAATAAGTTGCCCGGTCATATACTTTGGCTCTTTACAGTTTGTACCTATTCAGCGGGAACAAGCCGTCGCCGTTCTGCAAGGATTCAGAAAAAGCTCCATTCATTGAACACTTAGTGTATCGGGAACACATCTTTCGTAGACTGGGTGTCGATGGTGCGGGTGAATAGGGGACGGCTTGACTTTGTTGAGGATGCATTTGCTTGACTGACAAGGCTAATAATCCGTTCTCTTTCACGAATGAATTTGTAGGCTGTTCATGATTCTGCACGTATTCAATCTACTTTATGTAGTGCACCGAGTTCACCACGGGACAAATCACGTCGTCCTCCCTTTCGAAGCCGAAAAAGAACCTGATGAAACGGTGTACATTCAAAGTGCAATTTTTTAGTTTCCAAGAACCAGTTCATCCCAGAAAGAGGCGTGAATGCTCCAGGTTGAATAAATGGGAATAATATTGTCTTTACAGGACGAGGGTATTTCGCAGAATCCAGTATGCAATATCCATAATCCAGTTCGTCTCCGCCACTACCGGGGGAAAACCATGATCAAATCGACGACGGAGGTAAAAAAATAAACACAAGCAAAGAAAAAGAAAACCAAAAACCAAATGATATCAGAAAGACCACGGTCCCTAAATCACAGTTTGGCCATGATAACGCTCTCCAAAAAAGAAACGTGGGAGATTCTTCCCCCGCCTCGCGACCACAACTCCCGAAAATATCCACATATCCCCGAAAGATATCAAAAAGAGCCCAGAATAATAATGACCCGTCGGTGCCTTTCCCATAACCTTTCCCCTCCGAAGATCCATGTTTCCGTTCCTCCCCTTGTAACTAAAAGAGATTTGTTTGATGCAACCCGGAGTCATGTACCCTTGGAGATCCCAGTAACCGTTAACAAAGGGGGGGGAAATCAAGTACTGATAAAGACAAAAAACAACCAATACCCAGACGCCGTTAAACTCCGTTTCGTCAGAAACTCCATCGCTGATATATTTCTCGCATGTTCACATGAAAGGTTAAGGGGGTAATAAAGCAGCCGCCTCCCTATATATATAAAAGGAAGAACGGCCTGAAATAAAAAGGAGAAGCACCCGAGACATAAGGCACGGGCACGCGGCTCCTTGTGGAAGGGAAGAAGACAGATTGTGTGCATCGCTTTTTTTGTTTTGGTTTTTTGTTTTCAGTAACTGAAGTCGACATGCGCCATGGTTGGGACGGAGTCTTTGTTCCCATCTGAAGATGCTGTCGTTATTTCGTTGCCATCCCCGTGATGAGCGTTGGGAGGCATTTGGATGATGACTGAATTCGAGTCGCCCAGGGTAGTATCGGCGCTCGATTGCGTGGATGTCGTCTGTAGCTCGTGATCCGGCGGAGGCTGGGCGCTGGGTGACCATCCCTCGTCGAGAATTTGCTGAAAGCTCCAGCTGGGCTCGAAGCTTCTGCTATTCCAGGCATGGTCCACTCGCTCGTACATCTCGTCGATCTGCTCCAAGCTGATTTTGCTGGTTTCGTACACCATGGCCCAGACGAAGAAGACGGCGAGGATGCAAAAAGCCCCCCAGATGAAGAAGATCTTGGTGCCGAAGCCAGCCGTGCCGGGCCCGCTGCCCACCATGAAGGGCGTGCTGTAGCCGATACCAAAGTTGAGAACCCAGTTGGAGAATGTCGAAATAGACATGGACTTTGCGCGGACTTTGAGGGGATATATCTCCGACGTCACGACCCACGCAACGGGGCCCCAGGAAGAGGCGAAGAAGAAGATGTTGAGAGAGCAGAAGACGATTAGTATGGTGGTCGAGGCCTGTCTGAGGCCGTCCCCAGCAGCGGCAGCGAACGATGCCATGAGCAGCTGACAGCATGCCATGCCGATGGCGCCCACAATCAACAACTTACGGCGACCCCAAGATTCGATGACAAAGACGCCGACAAAGGTGGACACGACGTTGATGACTTGGATGATGAGCGACTTGGTGTAGGGGCTGTCAACGCCTGAGCCGCCAAAAAATGTGGTGCTATAGTACATGATGAAGTTGATTCCGGTGAGCTGCTGAAGCATTTGGATCCCACATCCGGTGAACGTTCGGCGTCCAAGATGAGGCGAGCCTACAAAGATCTCCTTGTAGGTGTCCGGACCCAAGGTCAATTCGTACTGGTGATTGGCGACGATTTCCTGGAGTTCGTCGATGAGGGCCGGGTGAGTGATGTCGAGGCGTCGGAGGCGACTTAATGAAAGGCCGGCGGCTTCCTTCTTGCCTTGCTTGACTAGAAATCGAGGAGTTTCAGGGAGGAGCAGGAGGCCACCCGTCAGAATGGCGGCAGGGAGGAGCTGAAGGCCAAGGGGTATTCGATAGGAGGCTGCTGATGGGATTCTGGAGGTGATGATGTTGATGATGGAGGCGGAGAGGAGGCCTATGGTGATGGAGAGCTGGTAGGCGCATACCAGGGTACCACGTATCCATTTGGGAGCCATTTCCGACTGATATAAGGGAACAAGGACTGAGACGGCGCCAACGCCAACACCGGCCAGACATCTGCTCCACGAGGTCAGTCCGTCTCCAAGCACATACATTGTAAGGGACGTGAAGGCGCAAGCCAGGAATATGTTTCGACAAGGTGACGGCGATGAGGATCGGTGACGGAACGAGAAGTAAGAAACAGGAAACCCACCTTCCAACTAACAAGGCGGGAAGCGCCTCGGCAGAGACCTGCAGAATGGCTCCGACGCAGAAGATGAGAACCGACAGCAGGAGGGTTCGTCGACGTCCGAGTGAATCGCCGGCAGGTGCAGCAAGGAGGGCTCCGACGGCGGTGCCGACGCTGAGAATGGCGACGATGAGGGCCGAGTCTTTGGCGCAGATGTCGTCGTGTTCGTTTTTGTTGTTACAGGTCCCAAACCTCTGCTTAAACTCGTCCATGGCGAGAATACCGTTAATTGCCCTAGACAGAGAAGCGGGTTAGCGGTCGATGTTGGCACGTAGAGGCAAAATAGACTGGTGCACGAGAGCCGAATGCAACGACGTCAAAGAAAATTTTGAGAAGGTAATCATGACAAATTCATGTGCCATGCGAGCTTGCTTGTTCATCTTCTTCCCTTTCGGGGGGGCCGTGCCACGATGACGATGAAGATGTCGGCCCTCCTGTCCCGCATAGTCTCATCGTCGTGCAAAAACCGTGGCATGGTCGACGATAAAAAAAATGACGAGACAGAGCACGCCTTCGATGCAGCACTAACGGCATCAATCCAACCAACTGACGTCCCCTTTCCACTCCTAGGCATCTCGAGTGTTCGGGTACAAGACTTGGTGCGAGCGACAACAACGACAATGAAGAGACGGCAACGGGCATCGTAACAGGGTCGGGCGAGGGCGATCGAGCATCGCATCGCAGTTGACGGGCTGGTAACAATGTTGCTGCTGCTTACCCAGTATCGTATCCAAAGAGCAAACCACCGGAGGCGACGAAGAGACCGACCATGATCGCTGGCGCCGACGAGCCAGCGACATTGTCGGGCTTGTGCCAGCCCATGGCGATGGCCATGGTGACGGCGGTTGAGGAGTCAATCCAGGGCTTCAGGCGTTGCGACGCCCTTTCGCGTCGAGGCGGGCGGCGGCAGAAGCGAGGGTTTTCGACGATGGCGGGTCGCCGGTCGCAGGCGCTGTTCGGGGGCGGAGCGGCGAGCGAGAGTGTTTCTGGGGAGAGGACGCAGAGAAGTGGACGACAAAAAGCGAGAGGCAAGCAAGCACAGCAGAGGCGCTGCGGCGACGAGTCGTCACGGACGGCAGTGGGTAATATTCTCTGCGTTTCAGTGGAAGATGGGGGGCGCGGAGGCCAGAACAGCAGCGCACAACAGAGGCAAGGGTCGAGCCAGCCGGCTGCGCTAAAAGTGTGACCACTGACGGTGCTAACGGCACCACGAGCAGGCACTAACAGGCAAACGGCAGAGGGCACAGTGCCGTTCTGGTCAAAGGCTGTTAGTCGTCTGATAGTACCAAGTAAGAATAGCGACAGGCGGCGTCGAGTAGAGGTCGAGGCACGGGCGCGAGCCGTCGGTTGGTCGCCGGTCCTGGTGCTGATGGCGTCTGCTCTCAACCAAGGATCCGGGGAATACAGTGCAAGACGGCGGCGCAACGAGGGCGACGAGGCTTAGAGAGGCATCAATGGGATCAACGAGCTCGAGGCTTCCGCGGCGCTGCTCAGGTGCGGTCGCGGCATGGGAAACCAGGGGATGTCCGAGCCTCGAGCCTTGGGGCCTTGGGCCTGTCTGTCTTGTGAGCGCACAGTAGTACTATTTCGATTTGAATTGCTGGTTGGACCTGGAACGTCGAGTTCCGTTGGACCTCTGCCGGAGGGAGAGGGCGAGAACGGCTTCCGAGCTGGAACTGGGATTTGTGGGCCGTAGCGTGATGTGCGCAAGCACTGCAATCCAGAGGTGGCCGCGGCCGCTTATACTTGTAAGCACGACGAAGAAGGCCGAGGAGCACTGAAGAGACGAGCTCGAAAGTTGAGGAACAAACTTGAAGACAAGGGGCAGAAGTGAGATTCGGGACGAGAGGACGAGGAGGAAAGTCAATGGAGGCGGGAGGGCTAGCAAGCGAACAGGAAGCGATCAGCACGAAGCAGCATGGCGCCGACGGCAGCTGATTGGCCGGCGAAGGGCTCTGGCGCGCCCCACCCCGCAGCGGCAGGAGAGGAAGGCCCTGAAGGACGGCCCTGGAGCCCTGGAGGAGCCCTGGGAGCAGCCCTGGAACATCCGCCTGGGGGGCTTGTCTGGCGCTGGCTTCTAGGCCGCTTCTCCGCCTGGGCCTGGAAGCCGGAATCCTGGGGGGGCAGGGATCGATCGCAACGTGGGCGATGTTGCAAGTCAGCATGGAAAAGGATCCGTGGGCCGTCGAGCATCGCCGTGTGCTCTGCATCTGCATGCCGCGTGCCTCGTTCTTGCAACTGCACAATCTACAGCTACTAGAGGTACTCAAGTTTACTATCTCGTCTGGACAGCTTCCGAGTACCGTGGCTCTGGCAAGCAGCCTTTTGGCTTGTTCCATGGGCCATTGCCGAGCCTCCCCCAATGGTGCATCCTCGTACTCCGTACCACTCAGACACAGAGAAAGCACGCGCAGGTACTGGATACGCGCAGTCGACACTCCGCAGGCACCCCGGGAGGCATCTCAAATTCTTCTCTCCTCTCCACCGCAGCCTGACGCAACGGGCAACGCTGACGGACGAAGAACGAGGGAGAACAAAGACCAGTCTCCCAGGTACTCGCCCAGTATTCGCTACCTGGCCCATCCGTGCGAGCACCCGGGCGCCGCCTATTCGCTGCTCTGGCTGGCTAATCACTCGCGATGCTGGGGCTCGCCACCCTCCTTCAGCTGGCGCCATGCCTGGTTGGGGGATTCGCTCGCCGCCACAGAGGAATGGAGTCGGCATCCCCTGCCAGCCGCTTTTCTCTTTCCACCGTGTACGGAGTACTACGAAGCTCCAGGTATGATGACACGAAATCTGGGGGGAGCAAGGAGTCCGAGAAAGGACGGAAGGGAAGAGGAGAAATGACGAAGAAGAAAACGTGGGAAAGAAAGGGAGCAGCAACAGCAGGAAGAAGATGATGACGATGACGGCTACAAGGAGGTTATTCCAGACTTTGAATCGGTAGGCAATCGGCAGGGAGGGGGCCGAGAGGCTTGACGCAAAACGTTGGTGCTGCAACAATGGACTCACGACGACGCACTCGCACGAAGCAGAGCTGCTCTGGTGCGGCTCGTGGCTTGCGAGCTGCTCGTTTCTCCCGAGTACGAGGTATGCATGCTCTTCGTCCTCACACAGGTGCTCGTACTTTGTACGCCTGGCAGGACGCACAACAGCAGGGAGCAGCCAGGTACGGGCAGGCATGTATCACCTCAGAAGGAGACGATGGGAGTTTAACTTGGAGCACGAGGCATGTAACAAGTACGTTACCATTGCACCATCTGCGCCGGCATCTCTTATGATGGTATTCGTACCTGTTCCGGTGCCTGGTCGAGGCGAATATCGAGCAGCTCTCCATGGTGACCTGGGCTCTTGCTCGACGACGATGCCTTGGGCCAGCCAGACTATCCCAACGCCGCCATGTCCGATCCTTGCCCCGTAAGAGCCCAGAACGTCTCCGGAGACTCGCGGGTGGAGCGGTGAATGCAATTTCGCTCCCCAAGAGAAAAGCCATCGACCGTCGGCTAACTGCCTGGACGAAGCTTGGATTGGCTGGGGTGCACAGAGCTGTATATTGGCTGCCACTTAGCTGCATCACGCTGGCCGGAGTGGCTTTGCCCTCCTCTCTTTTCCCCTCTCGCTCTGTCCAACTAATAACCAGCCTGCGAGTCTCGTGAGGGCGCCCCCTCCAGGTATTTGCCCGCACGCCCTGACAAGCTATATTACGGTTGCTAATAAGAAACTGACGGGAGCCAGACTGGCCCGGGTTGGTGCGGCACAGTATGATCACAGCCGTGTGCCCTTTCGACAGCGATGACTCGCAACCAGGATGTCCTGCCTCGGTAACGGTTCAATGGTCGGGTACACGTACAATGCGGACTTGGTCATACCGTCGACGCCGGAACGCTTTCAGATGAGGTTCACTGTACCAATACATCCGGCCGGCAACCACGACGCTGCACAGGCCAGGCATATTACACGTAGGTAGGGCACACGTGCGTGAGCATGGCAGAGATGGAGGATCTGTTCTCGGCAGCTCGCAGAGCCGGGCGAAGAAATCGAACGATGCAAGCAGACCAGATGGACCAAGCTACTACTACAACTAGCATCTGCTCATGCTCGTGCCGATAGTCTTGATGAATTCGGGCGGTTGATATTGGCGGATGCAGCAGATGCGGAGGGACCGATTCATGACATCTTGTCGTCTTTCCACCCGGCGGTTTCGCCCAGAAATCTGAAGCACCACAAGATTCGTATCCACGCCACAAGAGAAAATGGGATCAAGAGCAAAAGAGAAAAGGTAACAAAAGGAGTGGCTGGTGCACCATGACGGTGCATCAAGAAATCCCCAGATCTGTGTGGCGGCTGTCGTGCGCATTGACGCGAAAAACGTGGTAGCATCCGAACAAGCAGAAAAAGCGAACAAAAAAAGGGACGGGACGGCCAGATTATGCGGAGAAAATCTGGGGAAGGGAAAAAAAACGGACTCGAAAAAAAAAAAAAAAAAAAAAAATTCCATCTGGGAATTGCTTTCGAGCCACTGCCACCTCCGCGTCTTTGTGTCCAGTGCGCCACACAGTGCTGCTTACAAGCCTGTAAGGTACTCCCAACTAGCAGATACTTGCAGCCGCAGGTCGACTTCGGCTGCTGTCTTGAGTAAATGGCGGGCTACCACGGCTGCGCGGCAAAGAACGTAGCTGATGCGTGCCTGTACCGAAGCGGGCGAGTGCAAGAGAGGTACAGTGTGGTGAGTTTCGAACACGGTGCATCGCATTCTTGGCCTTTTGGTGGGCTTTTGAGCGCTTGTCATTGCCAGCTTGGGCCGTCGCAGGAATCGGATGCTTGCAGCGATTTGCGGCACAAGGTTGGATCAAGGGGACGATTTCAGCATGGATCTGCTGGCGATATCCGTGATGTCCTGGCCTGACCTGCTGCTCAACTTGCCATACATAGGGACGAGTAACTATCCAATATTGACCCGATCGTGGCCTTTCCTGGAGGGTTGAACTTCCATGTCTTGACGTCTTCCCTCCTCAGGGTTCTCCTTACCAGCCAGCACTAAACTGGAGCTGCGCAGTTGCATCAGCAGCTGGACAGATATCTTAACCTTGTTTCTCCATGGAGCCGAGAAAAGGGCCTTGATAAGTGTCAAGCTTTTATCATATTGATTCTGTCATGGTTTTTGCGCCTCGTCGATGATGCGGTGTCAGAGAGAGACAGGGGCAGAGTTGTCTTTTTTTTTCAGCTGCGGAATAGCTTCGACAGCGGAAGCGTCTTTTCTCCATGGGCCCGGGATATTATGGCTTAAGCTGGTGAAGGGGAGGATATACTTTAGATCTCCGGCCTCGGCTTCAGCCATCGGAGATCCTATTTATACCAAGCCTTTTGAAAGGATGATGAATGATGACCTAAACATGTGAAAAGGGGGGGGGGGGCGCTCAGTATTAGAGGAGGCATCTATCCTTCAATCTATTACTGCATCACATAATAACAGCATCACATCTTACAGCAATAAATTACTTACACGTATCTACTATGTTTGTATGTATGTATGTATGTAGTAGTATGTATTATGCCGCAGTGATGCAACGCTGCCGGAGTAAACCAGCCTAACACTGATTGCAGCCAAGCCCACCACAATCCAATATATTTTACTTTTTTTACTCCTCCTTCACACGTGCTCTCTCTCCACCAAGTACCAAATTATATGACAATTCTTTCGTATGTACTCGTATCTCGACGGGGCCCAGATTTGACAGATGACAGCCCAGATGATGCGCTCTTCTTTGCGTCTCGACCCCGGATCGGCATCACACCCCCGCATATCGCCACTGACTCTTCACTCCATCATTTGATTATCCTGAATTCCGCATCACCTGCCTTTCAGCTGCTGTGCAAGGACCCCTTGGGAAAAGAAGTGTATTCCTCTAGCGCCACACTTTTTGCGGTCATGAATAGGCTGGCAAGGAGGCACAAGCAAGCAAGCAAATGACGCCTAAAGGGAGGGGAGAAAGATGAGAAGAGGGGGAGGCTGCTGCTGGCGTCCCTCCATGGCTTCGTTTCACTTCTTGGAACTTGAGACATGAGAGCATGTTGACAGCTGCCTTCCCCCCCATTCGCGTTTTGCATGTTATTTGCCTAGATTCAAATTCCCAGCCGTTCTTAGGTACTTTTAAGACTCGACACGCGAAAGCTCCGTTTCCCGGCCTAGAGGCTTGGGCTTGATACTCCGTACTCCGTCCCTTGATTTTCCTTAGTCCGCTCCCAAGGGTGTCTGAAAGGCCCGGTTGCCTGCATCTGCTAAGAAACGCCCTTCCTTGATCCGATCGCGGGCAACATACATATTTGATTTGGGCAATTAATTACATCCAACGGATGGGGGCGGGGCAAGGCAACTCGGAATCCATGACGAGGACTTGGGTAGGTAGTCACAGAAAGAGAGAGGGAAAAAAAAATACAATTTACAATCCGGCTCTTCTTCTTGGTGAGGTAGTTTCTTGTGATGAAGAGGAGGAAAGCGGCCGTTATTGCCATGCAGCCATCACAGTGATAGTGCCGGCGTTTCTTGGTTCCGTTTGTTTTGTGTTCATTGATTCATCCATTTACTTACTGACTCACCAAGGTAGTGAAAGATCGCCGTACCCAGACGAAACAGATCACATCGAACAAGAGGAAAAAGAAGACCCTTAGAAAGGGAGTCGTACCATTCAGAATGTCACTACCCCATAAACCCAAGTAAAAACAGCTGCGGCTTACAAAAGAAAAGACATCCCGTGCTCTCTCTCCCTCCCCGCGTCCAGGGCAAATCCCATGGAAGTGGCGTGTTTTCAATTCCAGTCACATTCCAACAAGATTACGGTACAAGACTGATGCCCAGTGGTGCCTGGTGATACCCTCGAGTCTCCCGTCTGCTGGACGTTTCTCACCTTATTGTACTACCTGACTTCGCACCCTCCTGCCTCCGAGTCCCTCAATCTTCAGCTCCTGATCCCACCACATCTCTCGCTCTCATCTCGCCGATTTGCAAAAAACAAAATCCTGTGTGATCCGATACTCCGAACAGAGTACGAATCACCATTCTCCGTATGTTACACACATACAAAAACCTCAGCCACTCTCCTGCCCCAAGTGACATTCTTCTCTTTCCCAGGGTCGCATCCACGTTGCTTGACATGCCCTTGTCTTTCTTTGCTCGTTGTGCTTGTCAACCTTTTCCCGCTTCCCTTGTAGATCGTTGCCGTCAAGCGGAATGTCCAGCGTCGCATCGCCCCAAACGCTCTTCTTCCTTCGGGGCCGAAAGGCCTGTCCCTCTATCTCTCTCTCTCGCCAACTCGCTCCCTCGTACCTTGCTGCCACATCCGAGTGCTGATCAAAGACTAAATACTACCACATAGTAGTAGATCGTTCCAAAGGGAGCGACTGCTCCGCACTCCGTGGTGAAGGGGGTTTCGGGCCCGATCCCCGCTGACGCCGGGCCCTCATTCCGTACTTTTTTGCGACTCGGAACTGGAATTCTAGTTTATGATGAAGGGTCTCGATGGAAATTGATTTGAAGACGGTGATTATATAGAGTGAGACATGCCTTTTCTGAGACCTGGGGTCTATTACAGAATACTACATAGTAGGTCTTGTCGTTCTGGCCGCGATCAACTGTTTGTCTCTGGATGGTGAATGTCACATCACTGTCACATCACAACGACTTACAGGTTAGGCATATTGTCATGGCGGCAACAACACGCTTTCATCAGCTGCGTGCTTCATGTGCCTAGGTTAAATCATGAGGAGGCGATACTTGATCCAGAGTACAGTGGTGATGTATAAGATCCATCTTTCAAAAGACACTCGGGTGTCCCTCTGAAAGGCCCGGCTTCACTCCGGAGATGCCTCCTGATATATGTCGCCGACAAAGGAGCTGCATCTTCTGCCACAACTTCAACATCACAGACAGTCCGTGTAGATCAACAGTTTGATTTATATGCAAGCAGCAAGCATAGCTATCCGTACACTACATGAAACACATGTCAAACATCCAAAGCCGGTGCGCCTGTAAAAAGCCCATCTAGCAGCCCATCGTGGTGAGCAACACGGAAGAGGCTTGCCCCCCTTCGCAGGTCATCATCATGGTATATGCATCTCACGTTTCTCGCAGATGCCCATCAGTGCTCCGCCGCTAGTCCTCCATCTCCGATTCATTCTTTTATACATGACATTGCAGTTCATTTCTCCCCTTTAGATCTCAAGAGTCACCTTCTGTCCCTTGACGCGGCCAATGACCTGGCTGGGGGCGTACTTGGGAATGACCTCGTCGTCGTGCAGCATCTCAAACTCTTCGGTGGCGTCGCGGCCCATGAAGTTGAGGATGGCATTGACACCACCAGGGTGCTCCTCGAGCCAGTTGGTCAGGTCCAAGACAACACCCTTGACGACAACCCAGAGGTCCTCCTTCTTGTTGTGCTTGGCAACCTCCTCCATGGTGTACTCCTTCTCGGGAATGGAGAAGGCCTTGGCCTTGCTGGCAGTCTCCTTGGGAGCGGCCGCAGAAGTGTCAGGCTTGGCGGCCACCTGAGCGGGAGCGGAGCCGGCGGCGGCGCCGCCGTTGGCCCACTCGACAGTCAGCCTGCCGGGAGCAGAGGGGTCGAGGTGCAGGGAGATCTGGCCCAGACGCTGAGCGGCGCCGGCGGTGCCCTGGAGGGCATGCTGGAAGAGGTAGTTGCTGGCGCTGTCACCGGCAACACGGCCGTAGACGACGCAGCCCAGCAGCGAGGAGCCACCGAGACGGTTGGCGCCGTGCACGCCACCGGCCAGCTCACCACAGGCGAAGAGGCCCTCGAAGGGCTGCTTCTCCGAGTTGAGGACCTGGGCCTTGTCGTTGATCTCGACACCGCCCATGGTGAAGTGCAGGACGGGCTCCATGAGGGCGACGTGGAAGTCGTCGTTGATATCGAGAGGCAGGTTGTGGAAGAACTTCTTGCCCCAGGGGTCCTTCTGCTTGCCCTCG
The DNA here is from genome assembly GCF_003025115.1 of Trichoderma citrinoviride. NCBI lineage: Eukaryota > Fungi > Ascomycota > Sordariomycetes > Hypocreales > Hypocreaceae > Trichoderma > Trichoderma citrinoviride. The sequence continues at coordinate 1,088,876 of NW_020194711.1, read as the reverse complement.
GCGATGGCGTTGTAGGTCTGGAACGTCTTCTGCAGGTGCTCGGGCGTGCAGCCAATCTCCTTGGCGAGCTGCTGGCCCGTAATCTTCTTCATCAGACCACGGCCAGAGTAGTGGCGGGTGTGGAAGTCCAGGACGTTGGACGCCTTGGAGTTGAGCACCAGGCGGATGGGGAACTTGCCCTTGTCCTTCTCCTTCCACATCATGCCGGAGACGTAATCACGGTGGCCGAGCTCGTCGCAGAACCGGTCGCCGTCGGCGTTGAGAAGGAGACCACCCTCACCACGCAGAGCCTCGGCAGCCAAGAACTTCCACTTGTTGCCGGGGTCCTTGGGGTCGACCAGACCCGTGGGGTGAACTTGGACCTTGTCCATGTCGATGCCGTTGCCGCCAATGGCCATGATCATCTTCTGACCATCACCAGTGGCGTGGGTGCCGTTGGTGGTGGCGAGGCCAAAGATCTCGGGGCGGTGCTTCTTGAGCAGAGAGCCCTCGCCAAAGTCGGCGGCGTAACCACCGGTGGCGAGGATGACAGGGCCATCCAGGGTGGCGGTCTCGCCGTTCAGCTCGTAGGTAACACCAGTGACCTTGTTGCCCTCCTTGTTCAGGCTGGTGACACGAGCCTTCTTGATAATCTCTACGCGGTGCGGCTCGGCCTCGGCAAGCTCCTCGATGCGCTGCATCAGGGCGTAGGTGATGGCCATGCCGGGAAACTTGGCATCGTGGCCTCGGTGGGTTCGGGGCTGGGAGTGACCGCTGGGAAACAAATTGTCAGCTGGATTCGCTCGCCAAAAACAGCATCATCATAGCAACCCTTCCTCGGGCAGAACAAACAACAAAACAATGGCACACTCACCCTAGTCGGGAGACGAGCGTCAGGTCGAGGTTGAAGACATCCTGCAGCCACTCAACGGCGGCAGCGGACTTGTAGGTGAGGACCTTGATGAGGTCCGGGCGAGCCTGGTCACGAGCGGACTTGAGGGTGTCGTCGTAGAACTGCTTGACGCTGTCGCGGATGTTGTGGTCGACCTGGGTGCGGGTCAGGGCACCGTTGATGCCGGAGGTGGCCTTGGTCGAGTTACCGCCGAAGAAACCTGAGCAGTACAAGTCAGCATTTCCCGTAACTGTCGCAATGGCCTCTCACAACGTGTGCGATGCGAGAAAAGGCCGGTGATCGCGTTGTGGGGTTAGAACTCACCCTGCTTGTCGAGAACCACGACGTTGCCACCGGCGAGGTAGATGGTGTGAGCGGCAGACAGACCGGAAACTGCAAAGGCGCGGAAATTAGCAAACTGACGATCCAAAACGCGGCATCTCTTGTCGTCTTTTGCGCATCTACTCGCATCGCCCCTGAGGACGAAAGAAAGTAGCGGCAGAAAGAATAAGCGCGAGACGGTGAAGTTGTGGGCTTGTACTTACGGCCACCGCCAACGACAATCACTCTGGGAGCCATGATTTGTGTCGTGGAGTAGTTTGGCAGGGTAAAGAAGAGAAAGACGGGACGGGAGGAGGAAAAAAAAGGATGAAAACGGAGGGGTATAGAGATGGATGGAGAAGAAAGGGGAGGGATGAAGAAGAGGAGGAGGAAAAGAGAAGCAGAATCGGATCGCGGCTCGACGTTGGAGTTCTTAAAAGCATAAGGGACTGGGAATGGGCAGGAGCTCCACGCCGAGGGCGGCAGTGAGCCGAGGCAACCAGGTGGGTAAGCCGCCGAGACGGTACTCCGTAATCCGTGCGCGTACCGGTACTTGGCGCTGGGGACCCCATGTGGCCACAGCGTGTCTGTTGCCGGTGGCAGCGGGGGGAGGCAGGGCGGTGGGCAGTCTAGCATGTTCACTGGAGTCTGGGGCTGCGGGAGGCGCTGCGTATCGGTACTTCGGTTGGCTGGCGAGTACTCGGGCTTCCACGTTCCCCGTGATTCATGATCCCATCCGCAAGCAGCTGCACAGACGTCTCCTCTCGCTGCCCGCGTATCTCGCAGTTTATGAACCAAACATGTTGGTCTTATGGAGCGTCTGGAGAGAACTTGATCTTCCAATTGATCCGGAAGAATATTACAGCTCATTAATTATTTTCTCTCAAGTATAGAAAACAGCATCTGCTGTCCCTGTTCACGCTCGGTATTTCGTCCTGCTTGGCGCTTCTAGTGCTTCGTCACCCCACTAAACTACCCCAAGCCGCACTGCCAAATCAGCGTCCAGGCATTGTAAACTGGCGTCTGTTCGGACAAGATATACCCGAAGGTCCTGCTGCCATTGGATGAGGGAAGTTGGGATGGAAAGGGAGGACATGGTAGTTATTAAAGGTTTGCAGTTGAATATACCTTACGTGGCAATAATAACCATAAAGGTTTTGAGCAAGTATCAACTTCTCAAACGCTCAAGTCTGGTCTGGCTGGCAATGGTCATTGTTCCAGAGAATCTGGGTTGGTCGTTGATGCCAGTGCCAAGGCTCATCGTGGCCCATCACGGTCTTGGATTCCACCAGACGCTACACACAACTTCCCAGCATGGCCAAACCACGCCATGGACATGGTTCATTCGCGCCAACAGCATTTACCAAGCACCTCCTTGTTATTTGACAGGCCGATCAAATTTCGTACCTTGATCAAACCATCATTAATTCATGGGCATGGCAAGTCATCCCCCGTGGCACCCAAACTAGAACAAGCCACCAGCCAGCCGGAGTTCCATCCACATGCTTTCACATGTCAGGCCAGAAAGTCCAATCCATCAGCCCAGCTGACCATGGCAACCCTCCGAACCCTGACATCACCACGCCATTCTCCTCTACTGCCTATTACCCAGACTGCACATATTGTACAAAACCTACTCGATTCATCAGAAAAGGAAGAAACAGACTACAAAGCCGTAATACCCCACACTCAATAAATCCCCAAATCCGGGGCGCCGCACTGGCGCAAGTCAGATGACGGTAACGGCTCTTTTCTTTGCCGGGGCAACTGCGTCGGCGAGGCGATTTACTCCAACATTTCTCCAACAACCGCTATTGGCCAGCGCCGGGTTTTGATGTTGTCCGACATTTCACTTCTCCCCGGTCCCCCTTCTCTTTGAAATCAAGCTCATTTCTTCACGTGAAAGTCCGCCTCCCCCCAAGCTCACAGTCCCGTGATACGCCACCTCGGCAGGTATGTAAGCCTTGTACAAGGCTAGAATCGCTTCAACTCCAGTTGACCGTCTTCTCGAGTGATTGATTCAACATGCCGCGAGAAACGGCGTCCGAGTAGTTGATGCATACACTTGAACCAACTCCTCTGGCCCAAGCTTTTTGGCATGTTCCCACCGATCTCTGATAGCGCGAGCTTCTACTCTCGGACAGTATTTTTCCACCTCTTGCGCCTCAATCAAACTGCTCAGTGCTCCGTAGGTTCGCCTTTCAATTTCAATTTCCAGGTACTTTGTCCAAACCAATGCTCAAATCATGTGACTTTTTCGTTCCTTCCCGTTTCGAGCACTCTCGCCGCTGATTACCTAACTCATCACGCCAACCCCAGTGACGTCGTCGTGCCTGCAACCGCCTTGATAGTTATGATATCAACTTCAGCCCATCCTATCACCAGCTTTGTACGCCCATAACGTTTCCAACCCCGGCCCAACCCACGCCCAACTCATCCCAGAGAACAATGAGGCTTCTCAATCTCTTGCCCTTATCCCTCCTCACAGCCACAACAGCAGCGACTTCCCCCGCCGCCGCCCAAGAACCACTCCACAACAACCACCGCATCCCCCCATACCCACCCCCAGGCCACCTCCCCGTCATCATGTCCCCCTCCAACCAGGCCGAAGAAACCAAAGTCCAGCCCGCCGTCCTCCTCGTCGACATCCTCGGCACCCAGCGCTCCCTCACCACCTTCTTCTCCCTCTCCCGCATGCACCCCGAGACGAGCGACCCCCTCGCCGACCCCAACACCAAGACCACCGTCCTCGCGCCCAGCAACGTCGTCATCGAGGACCTGCCCCAGAAACCGTGGGAGAATACAGACGACTATAAGACGTTTGGGGAGCAGGCGTACGATGGCTCGGGCGGGAAAGATCGCGCGGACGAGAACATGATGAGGTTCGTGCAGGCGCATCTCGTCATTGGGCAGTCGAGCCCCTGGGAGGCCGGCGTCAAGGCCAAGACGGCGGCGGGGAAGGAGGTTTGGTGGGAGGATCGTGGCGAGGAGAAGAGGGTCGTTATGCCGGATGGGGTCGAGGTTGAGCGCGTTGCGAGCCGGGTCGCTAATGGCGAGGTGGTAAGTTGCTGAATCCCTTTCCCCTTATTCCCCCTTTGGGCGCCGGAGGAGAGTGAGAAAGCTGATAAAGTTTTGCTTTTAGTGGATCTTGAAAGGAGTGTTGACGTCTGCGTGATGATTGTGACGGAACCTTTTTGCTCCAACGGTTTCTGTTATCTGTTCTGATGATGTACAATATTTATGGTCTCTTTTTTTTTGCAGCTAGCGATGTTTTAAGTGCCGTCAATGCCGACGGCGGCAGACTCAGTTCAAGGGTTAATACATAGCCAGCCTTGTTGTATTGGCCTTTTGCTTCAGGAACAGGAGTGGCACAGTGATTGTCGTCGTTCAACCTGCCAGTCTGTATCCTGCAACCATATAGTTATGCCTAGTTCCTTCAAGGCTTACCTCTCAATCAAGTAAACAACTTGGAGAGGACATGTGCATAGTCAAGCAGATACGGGTCATCATGCGGTGACATGTAAGAGACCGACTAATTCCTCAACCGGCAAATATATTCAACAGCGTAAAATAGAATGTGATCCGCCGCCTTCAACCGCCATTCTCATGCTCCAAGCTCTTTGGTCCCGCGACATTTTCTAACCAAGAAACGCCCGGAAATATAGCAACTCCTCTAGGTCTCCCTCCAAATACAGGACCCAGTCCTCACAAGCTGGACAACCACGCCTCAGCCTGTATTCGCGTGTCTCGTTTCCCATATCTTGACAAAGCATATTAAAAAATGGCGGATGATATCTTCCAACATGCCACAAACGAAAGAGAAAAAAGGCAAAGTGCGAGACGACAGCATAACAGAATGCCTCGTCTCAGCGCCGTCAAACGAGCAGGATATATACCCCCCCCCCATCTTGCGACGGCCAAACGAAAGGTTGATGTATGAAACTTTCCCACGATAATCCATCTCATGCGCCACGATGACAAACGCGACCAAGTGATCAAAGAAACACGACTCATACACCAAAGAGCCTAAAAATACACTTGAGAAAAGAAGGTGTCAAGAGAAAGGAAGATGACGAAGCATATGGAGAAAGAAAAAAATGGGATGAAGCAAAGTTCAAATGGGGTATCTGAAGAAAATGGACAGCACCGCAATCGATCAACAGCATGTGATACAGCCTATCGCTCCACCTTCAAGCGCTTCGGGTCGCCAGCCGATTCTTGATTCTCGTCCTGGCCAGGCCCCTCAAGATCAGGACTCTTCCTCTTGGCAATTCCTGATGGTTGCGTCGAGCCCTGGTTGCCACTTGCTGCGCCGGAGCCTGCGTTCCCGCTGCTGCTCAACAAATGGCTGTCGTCTCGGAGAAAGCTTGGCCCTGTGCCTACCACGGGCGTGGCGAAGTTAAGGGGGCTGGGAAGCGTATTGTTGTCGCTGCCTCTAAAGTTCCACTCCGGATAGAAACTGCTGGGGCTCGGCAGCAGCTCATTGTTCAAGAACCGAGAGGGAAGCGCAGAAACGGGTGTGTCGCCGTTGACGTTCTGCTGAGGGACCGGCCGGGCAAACGGATTGGGGGGCCCTGTCGCCCCTGCGGACAAGAGTGTCGTAGCAGACGGAGATGGTGGCGGAAGGACCACGCTGTTATGCCGATGTGGCGCGTTGGACGCAGCGTCTGTCGGAATCCGAGGTGAGTTTGAGTCGCCCGTTGCGCTCCCAGCCTCAGAGCCACCGTCGGGAATTTGCACCGTCAGGCGAGGCGGCTTCGGCCTCGTGCCCCCCACAGCCGTGTTGATCTTCAGACTGCCGGTCTGCGACGGCGTATCAGGAAGGGAGGACACGGACGTATTGCGCAGACCAGAACGTTGCTGCAAATGCGGCGAAGGTGCTTCTCCATTTCGAACGGCGGCCCCGTTGTCAGCCGACTGGGACCGGTTGGGATTTGCTGCGGCCGAGGCCCCCGACTCGTTCTTGATAGACTGGGGTTCCGAAGCAAAGGATGCCAAATGCTGGGACAAGATGGATCTGTTTTCCTCGATCGGAGTAAAGATGCTGTGCGATTTACGCTGGGACATCTTCTTGATAGCCGTGTCCGTGTTGATGAGTGGCGCTTTCGGCTTCTCGGGAGCTTCTGCCCTTGGCTCGACCGGCGGCGGAGGCTGCGGGTCCAGGTGACGACGTGCAGGCTGGGGTGAGGTGTGAGGAGGCATGGACTGAGGAGGCAGTAATTGGTGAGGCGGCTGAGGGGAGGGATTCGCTGTGCGCGGGCCGACTGCTAGTGGTTGGGGAGAAGGGTGAGCAGTGAAGGTCGGAGGTGCAGATGGCCTCCGCTCCTCCATGTATGGCTGGGGCGGCGGCTGGTACGGGTAAGGACCAGGCTGGGGCGGCATGAGGCTGGACTGGTTGCTGGCCGCCGGGTTATAGATGGGTGGCGTGGGCATGTAAGTGATGCCCGGGTGAGGCCCGTGGGGTCCATGAGGCCCGACGGGCTGCGGCATCATGCCATGGCCCATGCGGCGCATGTCACCTCTCGAGTTTGGCCGCGATGGGCCGGCGGGTTGCGGCGTGAGGCTTCGCTGCAGGTGAGCATGACCCGGGAAAGGCACGCCGTTGGGTACGGGAGGTGACGCTGAGGCAGTCTGATGGCGAATCTGAGGGAAGGGTTGAGGAGGCTGGCCTTGAAAATGAGCAGGCATCATGTGCGCCTCCATCCCATCCGCCCCACGAGGAGGCGTCCCGTCACCATCCTCGTCGTCGTCGTCGTTGGTTTGGCCGCTGTTGTAGTCGGACGGCCCCTTGTGCTCGTTGGGGCCACCATGCTATGCCATCTTGTCAGCGAATCGCGTCCAGCTAATACCAGCAGACAGTTTGGTAGGTAGCAATGCCGTGCGACCGACCCAGTCGTGGGTGGAACGTACATATTGGTATCTGGTGATAAGCTGTCCCATATCTTTTGAAGAGTACTCGTACAGCTTCTTGTTGTTGCCGAAGATGAAGACGGCGACGTCGACGGAGCACAGGACGGAGAGCTCGTGTGCCTTTTTGAACAGGCCACCCTTTCGCTTGAGAAAGGTCCTAGAAGACGCGGGTGTTAGTCTCAAGGCCGTCATGGTGATGGGTTCCGAGAGCACGGGGCGGAAACAACGTACACGGAGCGGTTGCGGTCATCGGCGATGGCCTTGATCTCAATCTTCCTTCTGCCCATTTTGAGTTATGGCTCGCGGTGCCCAAGAGGTCGCGCTGTGAGCTGATTGGGATGTGTGGCGCGAGAGGCCAACGAGCTGGAGAGTCTGGCTCGCCGAATCCGAGGCCGCGGTCGTGTATGATTGTGCGTGTCGAGCCTCGAGCTGTAAGGGCGAAGCCAAGGACGCTCGTCGAGATAAAGTTCGCGATCGAGAGGGTCAGGGTCAGGGTCAGAGTCGAGGTCGGAGGCGAAGGCCGCAGTCGCAGTCACGGTCGCAATTGCAATCGCAATCAAAACCGAGCCAGCGCGAGGTGGGAGGGAAGTCTTGTGCAATGATTTAAAAAGCACGCGCCGCAGAGAAGTGTTTGTCCGGACCCACAAAGAGGCAGAACGAGGACGGAGACTGGGAGGGCAGCAGCAGTAAGACGGCTGCAATAGGAGTACCGTCGAGAAAACGGCAAGGCGACGGCCAGCGGATTGATGGGCGTCTGCGTTGCCTGGCCGGTGCGTATGTGCGCGCGCGCAAATGTGACAAAGCCGAGGACAAGCACGAGGATGTAGACGAGGGAGAAGGAGGAATAAGAGGATGGCGTTGACAGACGATGACGGAGGAGACACGAGCCCAGACAAAGGCAGGAGGGCGCCGTCTTTGTACAAGCCGTACCACTGGAGGTCCCTTGTATGCACAGGTCCCGAGGGCCGCACAAGGTTCTCGAGGCTCAGGAGCACCAGCAGATCCAACGGCGTTGGCCAGGACCAACAACGATGCTGGTCGGGGGATTGGGGATCTGGATCGGCCTGGTCGCCAGCGGAGCGGACAGCAGCAGTACCGCAGGCAGAGCCGTGCTTGCTTGCTGTCAAGTCGCGATGCGGTGCGATGCGAGGGCGATGCGACGCTGCCGTGCCGTGCGGTGCCTGCAGCAGCTCGTCGCTTGAGCCTGGACGAGATCGGTGATATGCTGGGGGTCGGTTTAAACGTGTTGCAGGACCATGGGGCTGAATCTGGCGTTGGATGGTTCTAATAATAGCCCTCGAGATCGTGTTCAGTCTGAACTGGAACCTGAAGGGTGGGAAGAGGATTTAGTAGGGACGAGACGCTCAGGTCGGGTCCGTGCTAAGCAGGTTCTGCCGGCGCCGCTAGAGCCGAAGCAGCAATGCGAGGGTGGAGGCGGAGGGCCTACAGGGGCTACAGGGGACTGCAGGGGGCTGGACGGGGCCCTACGGCGAGCGCTACAGGCGCAAAGGCGACGAGCTGCTGCCGCCACGAGCCCTATGACTGGCTGCGGCGGCAAGGGCTTAGCACTGGGGCACCGCTAACGGGTCCCGACAGGGAACATGAGGTGAACTCCATGTGCGTGCTCTGCTTGGAGGTGAGGTGACAATTTGGAATGAGCCAGACGGATGTAATGACGCCGTCGTAAAAGATGGAGCTCTCCACGACCAAAGTCCTTTTTCTACTTAGTTCTTTATCTCTTCTGGTACAAACAAGTAACTTAATGAAATATACTCGCTCTGTGACACAGGTTTTGACGTGCCGAGAGCCAGTACAAAGGCGAACCATCGTCATGTGCTTCGCAGAGCAGAGCGGCCACGAACCATTCTGCGGGTATCCACGTGCTACCAAGGTGTCAATCACAGTCATGTAATAGGCTATTATATCTGAAAGGCTCACTTCTGGCAGGAGCTCCCTCTATAGCTGTCAAACATTCATCTATTGGTCATGAATGGAAGATGATACAGCCTTTGTATGTGGACTCGCTCTTTGTATAAACCCGGCTCTAGTCATGAGGCTTCAACGACTGCCTAACTCATCAGGTCAGTCCACTCACATCTTGCCCTTTGTCAACTTGAACAGTTTCCGTCATCGAACCTGCAAGACCTCGCCAAATCCACATTCGGGTGAGATTGCCAAACACCTCGATTCATCTACAACAGCCCCTGCACGCAACATGCTGTCATGCTAAGACGTCTCATGAATCGTGCATCGCGGTTACGGGTTAGCCGCCTGGCAAAGCCTCACACCACAGCGGCTATGGCCTGCCTGGGCAGAGCGTCCGTTGGCTTGACACATTCGGTCGCTGTGAGACATGTCATCGGACGATTCAGATAATACATACGTCGAATCAGCAGTCGAATGATTGCTCTGTTCTTTCACTAACAAAGCTTCCGGGATGCCATGCCAGCTACGTGGACTCTGCATGTGCCCATTCGCACAGAGTACGACGGCAGCGATAGCCGAGCCGCACACAAGTGGCTCGTCACCAAGTGCGAGCTGCCAGCCAAGCTGCCAAGAGACAACACCAAGATGCAGCCCTTGCCCTTCCCGGTCGGTGACAAGGCAAGGTAATGCAAGGCGGAGCAAGGCTAGAAGGCTTAACTAAGGACAAGATACTACTACTCCACGCCCGCATCGCAATGCCGGGAATCGACCGTTCGAAGCACGGATAGCCCAGGCCCCGAAGCCCAAGCTGACCTCATCCTCGTCACCGTCCGTTCATTGGCCGCACACCTCCACGCTCGCGCTTCTCGCCAGAGCCTCGCGCTTAGACGGCGCAATTCTGTAAGCATGCTGCAGAATCGCCATTCTCTTCTGTTCCACCAGGCCGGATAGGGTCTCGATGCTACTGCCACCCAGGGTATCACCACTGGTACTACTCACTTGCCTTGTCGAAGACTGCTGCTTCCCCTACGTGCTTACAGGCAGAGGCCGCGTTGCCATCTGCTTCACCTGCCTGCTTCACCTGCTTCCATTCGTGTACACTGCAAGATACCCTGCCCTGCCCTTGGCTCTTTGTCTTTATTAATACGGAGTATACTCATAATCTGTTCCCGTAGGTCAAGTTCAGCCTGTCCCATCACTCGTCACAAATAAGCGCCAGGGCGCTACATGTACTCCGTCATACCCTTTGGCCGCAATGTGGGAACCAACATCAATCCCAGCATTCACGACCCCATGTCGTCGTCAAAGCCGTCTTGTTCCCCAATGGCACGCCTCAGAAATAGAACAAACTGCAAGCCAGTCGGCATCAAACCATGTCGTGCCTTCACATTGGCTTGCAGAATTGCACAGGAAAGAAACACCACCCCCACGCCATCATCTATCCACCCATCCTCTCCGATCAGATGCATGAAGACAAAAATAAAATAGACTTACTACTTACATCAAGCACCTCATCACTTAGCTAACTCTGCGAGCCACACGGATGAGGGCAGCAATATGTAAGCGTGATGCTGCAGACGTTGCATTGCCGGCCGGGGCTAAACGAACCGGGTTCCTCCACCCTTTGCCTGCTCAGCCTCCTTCTCAGCTCATTCTTGCATCGGCTCCAATACTACTTACTGCAACTGCAGCATCATTACTTCGTCCAAACAGATGATGTTATTGCCAAGCAGCCATATCCGCTATCATCAAGATATCCGTCTCTTCCAAACCCACAGCTTCACATATCCGCGATTCTTCCTTCTACTTCCGTGTATTCGCCTCCATACTAATGCAGATAAGCATCAAGAGAAGGAACAATTCGATAACACACAAGCGCAGAATACAAAGAAAAATCAGAAGGTATCCGTCACTTGTCCATTTTCCCCTGGTTTTACAATTCTCACTCCGCCCGCCTTTCCGCTCAGCCTCCTCCGTCGTTGTCACACACACCCAACTCTCTCTTTTACACCTTTTCTTCAAAAAACATCAGCCTTGCCCTGCCTCGTCTGCCTGTCTCCCGATTGGACCCCACCACCTTCACCTTGTATGCTCTGTCTTCTTCTCTTTTTCTCTCTCTTCTGGGGCGGGCTTACCATGCATGCACCTGCAGGCAGGGGGGCTTTTGTGTGGTTGCGTTTCTAAAAATATCATCCGGACCCCTAATTGGACGCTTTCGATTTCCCTCCCATGTCCTCTGTCGTGCTCCAGCAACAACATCGCCATCGTCATCATTTCGTTGACTTCTTGCATTTTTACTGACCTAGGTACTTACTTACAAAGTGTAAGAAACAGTGCCCTGTAGAACACAGACTTTGTTTTTCATGATCCAGATTTGCGTTAGCTTTCCTACAGCCTAACCACTTCTCCCCGCGGCCTTTGACCTCTGCTCAGCTACATCTCGGATAGCCTATACCATAGACTTGATCTGCACAAAGTCCCAACATATACCCTCTTGGAATTTACAACGGCCTTTTTCTACGCGCCCACGTCTTCAGTCATGCAGGCCGGATTCTGACATGCCTAGCCCCCAAACTGCGGGCTGTTGAGTTCTTCTGCCGCTACATATCACACTCCGCGTACCATGGAAACAAAGGGAAATGAAAAGCCACAAGGCAGTAGACACTCCTCGTCACGTCACAAGGTACAAACAGGACATCGAGCATGGCACACGAGGTCCAATCGTGGACAATCTTTCTTTGTTCAGATGGACAGCTACGTAGCCCCTTCAAAGAAATCCACTTGGCAAGCAAATGCTTCGAACAAGGTCTTTTGTTCGAGATAAAAGCAGCCCCCCTAAACGCCAGCCAAACCCTTCGCGGTTACCACGCTTGGTAAGAGGGAACAGCGGAAAAAAAAAGACAATGATCCTCCAACTCCTAAACCAGATGATCCACCTTCCGTTTGGGCATTATCTTCGTTTCCAACCGTTCTACCTCCTCGTCTCGTTCACACATCCACCTTCCCCGAGGCTGCCATTCCAAGGCTGACAGGAGTCCTAGCGTGTCGTCGAATGGAAAGAAGCTTTAATCGCCCATCCGGGCACACCCCTTGTCGCGTCCGTGTCGGCTATTCGTCACGTAAGGACCGAGGGAAAACAAAGGCTCACCCGATTTTGCGCGCTTCTAGATGTAAACGTCTGAAATGGCTAGCTCGGTGATCCTGCGCCTCCTGCGGGGGCATTGTAGTTACCAAAGCCGCCGTGCTCTGATGCGCCGTTATCCGCCTTCATCGTGCCGTTAAGCAAAGGACATAATCTTGGGTAGGAGAAAAGTTAGCAAACAAAGAACCTTGATTGCGGGGGGAAACCAAAGGAAAGGCATAACAAACGGGAAAGGGATGAGGTGGGACAAAGGATGAAGTGGGAGCATCACAGGTACTGGGGCGCGAAAGAAGTGGCTTAGTGAGGCCTGCCGGCTGCAGCTCTCCACCACGCCCGGTCAGGGAAGCCTTGCGCCCGTTCCCTCTCCTCCCTCTCTTGGCGAGCTCTTTGCTGCAGCTCTCGCTTGAGAGCTTGCAGCTGCTCCCTTTCCTCGCGGAGCACTTGCTCCCTGTCCAGCTCTTCCTGTGTCTTCTTCTGGGCGTCTTCTTTTCGAGACTTTTGACTGCGTCCCGCGCTGGCCTTCCGCTTGGTAAGGCTTGCGCGTTCCAGTCTTCGAGTCTGGATATCAGACTGCTTGAGTTTCTGGGCAAGGACGGTTGTCTTCCGCTTCCTCTTCCTCTTGTTCTTGGAGCCACTGACCCCTTCTTCTGACGGTTTTGCATGATGCCACCAATCAAAAGACGAACGCGGAGGTGGTGAGACTGGGAGGGAACAAGCAGGAGTTACCGTACTTTTTGTTTGTCTTGATGTGTCCAACCTGACCGCAATTGGCACACTTGCGGGTGGTTCCTGTAGGGACCTTATCGGCTCCAGGAGACCCGGCGTCGCCAGCGCTGGCTTTTTGGTGAAGCTCTTTCTGTTGCTCTCGAGCCTGTCGTCGGGCCTTGTTTTTCTCCAGTCGTTCGAGTTCCTTTTTGATCCTGCACGGCAGTGTGAGCAACTCTGATACAAACCCCAAAATGATCAGGCACGACATCTTACCTAAGGTTTGCAAGACGGTCGTGGTCGGCATTGCCCGTAGGCCTTGCGCTGTAGATACTGTAGACATATACACGTAAGCCGGCGCTCTAAACTCCAAGCCAACAACATCTGCCATGGAGCCGGGCGATCCCACTCCGTAGGACGGAGCCCGCCTCTTGTTATAGGTCTTGGCAAGCCTCGACCAACGGTGAAGCGCCTTGACTGAGGTGGGCAGCTGCGTCCACAGAAGGGGTGGCTTCCTAGACAGTGTCTGGAATCGGACAATGGCTTTCACGTACTCTCGCATTTCCAAGTCGGCTTCTGTTCGCCGCTTGATATACTGTGAAATGACGACTGGGTCATGAACAACCTCGATTCTCGTTTGCGTCGTTCCGTCGGGGAGCTCCACCTCTCGAGAGATGCGAATCGCTCGTTTCGGGTGTCGGCTGGACGAAGTAAAACCGCTAATCTGGCTGTTCCCGTCGTCGAATATGGCCGGCGTGGCTGCTGATTGAACGTTGAACCTATCATCTTCGTCTTCCGTCGCTGCGATATCGTTGACATCATGCTCCTTCGTGTCCGAGAGGGTTGCCTTCTGCTTCTCCCAGATTTCACGAATGCCCTCCTCGTACATTGCCTGCTGCTTCTTCACGTTATATGCGTGGCCGCCGTTCGCCCGTTTCTCACGTTCCATCGCATCAGCTGACGTAGCCAAGGGTCCCTGAACTGCTTCTATGTAGCCGCCCTTCATGGAAGTTCTGATGAAACTGAATCCAAGTCCGTGGCCGGTAGGGTCTCCTTCACCATGGAGCTGGAGCATAGCCTTTTGAGCACAAGCGTCGATGAACGCCTTTGTCGTCTTCCAGGGCGCCATTTTGTCCGCAAGTGTTTCTTCCTGCTTCTCGACAACCTTCTTGGGCCCCTTGACGATTTTGCTCCCTTCGCCATCGTCGTCTTCCTCCTCATCGGCGTCGAGTCCCTGTGCGTCATCGTCAATTGTTGCATTACGAGGGTCGTAGCCGGCATCCTCAAGCTCCTTGATACCAAGCTGCATGGCATCAAGCAGGCACACTTCCTCAGGCTTGATCATGGCACGGATAGCGTTCTCATCCGGAAGTATTTCTCCAGGTTTCAGGCGCCACATTCCCTTCTCCTTGCTATCCCTGTCGTACTGGAGAAATTCCTTCAGCTTCTGTCGGTTCTGAGTGTCTGTGGAGTCCGCAATATGCTTAGTGATGTCGGACAACTGACAGTTATCCGTCCGACTGTGCCTGATCATCCTGAACGCCAGCATTTTCATTCGGCTTTTTGACGCATTAGTAACACGCCTACTATGCGGACCAGGGACGTCCACCGATGGAAAGGCCTGGCCGACGACGTGCAGGTGATCAATCTTGTGAAGGTACCATTTCGGGCCGCCAATGCCCGTGGTGCTGCGGACAACGAGGAAGTCTGTGCTTCGGGGCGTATGCTTGAAAACAGGCGCTCTGTACATCTCGTTGTGTAGCGTCGGCACGACTTCACCGGGGTCGACAGTGCCAAAGAGGGAAAACGGCGAGCGGTCTTCAGGAAGCAAAGTACGATACTCACCCAGGTCCAACTTGGCGAGCTGCTCCTCTTCGTTGCTGTTTTCCTTTCGCCGGTAGTAGTTGATGAGTCGGTTGCCCATGGCGAAGTTGTTCAGCACTCTCGGCCTCGGCTCGCAGTATTCGAAGAGCACAGCAGTAGAATTATCGTAGAGGCTCAGATCTTTCGACTTCTGGAAAATCTCATGCGCCTTGCCCTTCATCTGCTTTCGCTTGAAATGTAGGGGCTTGTCGAACCTGATGGTGTGTCCCACCATTTTCTTATAGCGGAACCGGGGACGATGGTACTCATCCGTTGTGCCGCTGAGCTTGACTTTGTAATACGGCCATGAAAGCTTGAGGGCAGGCATGCCGTGCTCCACCGAAATGTTGCCAAGAGTAGCTCTGACTTTGCTCTGATGGTTCTCCTTCAAGAGTTCGTACGCCTCATCGTTGGAGAGGTTGAAGCGCTGTGAGATATCCCGGCCCATATTTCCGTTGGCCATGCGCTTCAACTGCGCCTCCTGCCGCGGTCTCTTGTTATTATTGTAGGACTCCGTTTCCAGCAGAAGATATGGGTCGCTGATTTCCAGGTGAACGCGCTTTGCACCTCGTCGAGTCGCTTCTTCGAAGTTGTCGAATGAGGGCGCGGTGTATCGAGGAATTTCTGGCAGGCCAAGCGGAATCGTCTTGCGCTTCTTCTGGCGAGGCTGGGGTTCGTCGGCGACGTCCATCAGAAACTCGGCATCCCATTCGTCATCTTGCTCAACCTCTTCGATCTGGCGCTTCTGTGACGATGCGGCCTCCTCCGCAGCCAACTGTTGGGCCGCAAAGCTGGCCTCGACGCTCTCGATATGGACACTCCAATCTTCGCAGGCCAGTTCGATATCGCGCAGTGTGAAGCCCATGACGGTTTCCGTATCAGAGTCATGGTCGAGGTCGAACTGTGCAATGTCTTCTTCCTGACCATCGGTTGCAGGACTGCAATGCACCAGACCATTGATTGTTGATTCGTTGGGTTTCGCTTTGGTCGAAGTTGCAGGTCCGGGAATCCGAAAGAGTTTCTCATCGTCGGGAGCCACATCAAGGCTCAGCTTGCTCGTGACTAAATACTTGGGCTTCTTGAGCGGCTTCTTCTCCTTCCAGGTCGCCTTCTTCGGTGGCAAAAGTTCGCTCCATGTCAGAATGTGGCCTTTCTTGTATGCTGGCCAAGTGGCCTTTAGCAAGTCTCCGATCGATTCGGCGGGCGCAGGAATGTCGGGATCCTGGTTAAGGGCGCCATTGACGTGCGGATCTGGGTCGAAATTGATAGAGCCAAAGCTTATGCCTGCGTCGACCGCTTGCGAATCGTCGGCTGCCTCGGCATCGCGAACGAGAGGCGCGGGTGACGTTGGGCCGTTGACGGGGTCGATGGGTGAGGATGGGCCTTCTCCGAACAGATCGTCTGCATCATTACTAGTGTTGCCATCGTCCGTCAGTCCAGGCAGTTCGAGCGATGTACCCGCGCTCGGTTCTTCTTCATCGGGAAGGTCGTCGTCGCTGATGTCCTCAAAATCCTCTGCATCGTCTGCCTTGTTGGTCTGATCGAAGGGGGTGTCGTCAAGCTTAAGTCCTCCGCCGGCGCCGTCCTGGCTCTGCTCCAGAAGTCGCGCGATCTCGCGGTCGTCGGCGGCATCTTGGGCTTCCCAATCCTTGTCGTCGAAAGACGAGAACTCGGTCTCCTCTTCAGCCATGGTCGTAACGCGCTGCCTCCCCTCAAAGCGTCCTCCGAGGGGTGTTTGAGCTTCAGAGGGGCTGTATCATGCTTTTAAAGAGATATAAACGCTGAAAGAGAGCGGCCGCAATTTGAATCGTGAGAGACTGATGCCAGTGAGGGTGTTTCCCTTAGAAGTTCGAGGTGAGCGGCTGGTGAATCGAACGAGAGTTGTGAGAAAGTTGGGAAGGTTCGAGCGATTGTCAGCCAGCGGCAAGAATTGCTGAGTCATCAGCAGCCGCCTCTACCTTATTGTGACCGCGTGCACGTGTTTCGGCCTAAAAGCTGCACTTGACTCATGCAGCTAACTTTTAGACTACTAGTGCCATTCTTCAAATATCGCGGGACTCAGCCAGATGTGAGAATTACAAGGCATACATACAGTCATCAACAATGGAAGTCAGCTCTATTGTCGGTCGCTTTAACGATCATGTGCAGTGGCTTGCATGGATCTGAATCTCCGCTAGAGGTACTTGTATGTGGCCCTGCGAGTGCAGACTATGTCATCAATTTCCTCGAAGGCTGCTCACTTATTGAAGCTTACCTCATCTCGCGATTCTTTCATGACTTGTAAAGCGATATAGCTGTCCATAAATACGGCTTCCCAATTGCTGGCATATGAATGATCAGATGGGCTATGAGGACCACAGACTGCCCGATTCCTTTATATAGGGGAAATTGGTCGCGACGGCTGGTGAAAAGCCGTCGCAGATGAGAGGCTGCTTGCTTGGTGTGAGCAAAGAAAGCATCAACGCCTTGGCGCGTAAATCTCACCGCGAGCCCAAGGAGCCTCACTCCGAATCTCTGAGCCACTTACCTAGAACTTCTAAGGAGGTCCCCATTGATGCCTGGATCAGGATAAGCTGGTCGTTATGACCTTACGTATATATGGACGTCCTCCACCGCGAATAAGGGCTCCAGATTGAGTAGATGCGCAACCTTCATATCAAACGACAAGTCTGCTTGTAATACGGTTTGTTGACTGCCTGAGCTTTGAAACATCGTATTACTGAGTTTTACTTTACATTTCTCGGTTGCTTGAAACCTACTTAGATTTCTTTGCGTATTAGTGACTCGTGCTCTTACTTGTAGGCGCAATTCGTTTAACACGCATCTTATGGCCGTATGTCGTGGGTTGCCAGCAACATTCGCTGGGGTAGCCGTGGAAACCCAACAGAAGGGATGACTATGACGCCCAATGTTTTGGGCTATAATTTGATCTGTAAAGGCACTGGATCTATTCGCTTGACGAATAGATGACGTTCAAGGTAGGACTGAGTGTAATGGATACCTACCTAGGTAACTTGCACTACTAACTACCTAGCTTGTACTTCATAATTGAGATACCTGAAGAGCGCAAACTGGGCGCGAAAGCGAGTCGGAAATGGATTGAATCAAGTCCAAAGTTCAGATCAGATGATATTGACAAGGGCAATCCATCCTCTCTCTCGCTACCTCTGCCCAATAGAAGACTTCTAGAAACCAGGTGTCGATGGATCTTGATCCCGCGAACCCACCCAGTCAACTCGTCTAGATTTAACCTTAATCCAGCACCGACTTGGCATCGTCATCTACGCGCAACAAGGCCTGCAACCATGTAGACATCTTGACAACGCCACGAATGAACGAATACAAGACGCTAAAAAGGAGAAGAAGCAAGAAGAAAATTCAAAGAGAACAGTAACCGTTAAGACGAAATGACAAGATGAATCAACAGTCGGCCATGACGCAGGTTGCTGTGAAGCTAATGTAAGTGCGCACGGGCCCCCCGCTTTCCCGCAAATACAAAGGAAGCAGCGCTCTGCTTTAGGAAACTGTGCTGTGTTATTACTCCCGCCGTTTGTCTGTCGAGACGGGGTCTGCGCCACTTGACCGCCTCTTACACCTCGATCAACTATCACTGCTTACCTCGCTCGCTAGGTCGAGGATATGGATAGCAGAATTTGAGTATTCATGGCATCAGCGGCAAGTGTGCTGATCGCGGCACTGCCATGGAGGCGTGGCTGCTTCTCACAGGTGCCCTGAAGCCAGGAAGCACGGCCTTTTAGTGATTAAAGACCCATGGAGGTCATCCACTGACAGCAGACCAACACGTTGATGCCTGCCCTAAGCAGCAGCACTGGACAAATCCGACTCACCGTACGGAGGTAAACATGATTTCGAAGCCCCGAAACCGACAGTGATGGCTTGCGACGTGGCTGCCTAGGGAGAACTCCGTACCGTGGAGTCGGGTAATACACGCTTGGTTTGTTCCGCTTTCTCGCTGGCAACTTGGAAGGCGAAGTTGAAGCAGACAAGTCGGAGGCAAAGCAAGGTCAGTAGCACCAAAAAGTCATTCAATCACATTCAATCTTCATTTGGAATAGTACCTAGTAAGGGACTATGACCGCCAGTTGTGGCTGTAACTTGGCGCACGTAGGGATCCGCTCCAAGGCATAAGATCTCAATGTTATTCTACTTCGCACGACCTACCAGGGAGCAAGCGTTTCGGTGCGCATGCAAGTATGGGGTACCTCGTCCAGCCGCTCGGCACTAACAGCTGCGCCAATGCTTTTTCCAGAAAGGCCTCAAACAGGGAAGGCTCTCTGGTCTGCAAGGCGAGAAAGTACGTATAAGTACGTCGCGCCTGCTCTGGATTTTAGTGTTGTGTCATCTCAAGTCGGTTTGCTTATAAAACTCGCGGTGCTCTCTGGAGGCGAATCTTGGCCAACTGGTCCGTCTATCCAGCTCTCTCAACATCTCCTAGTAGGGCATTTTTGCACATCTCACAAGCGTCGCCTGTACTCACGAGCATCGCCTTCATCATTCGCCATGAGAATCGACTTCGCCCTTCTGGTCGTCACTCTGATGACCACTGCGTCCGCCAGCGTCATCGATGGCCCTCGACATGTGGTGAGAGTTGACGGCGTCGCGCAGTCCGAGGAGCACGATCTGTTCAAGCGCAAGGGCGGTGGAGGTGGAGGAGGAAGAGGTGGCGGCGGAGGCGGTGGCAGCAGAGGAGGCGGCAGCAGCTCTGGCGGCGGCAGTTCTGGAGGCAGCTCTGGAGGCAGCAGAGGTGGCAGCAGCGGCAGCGGTGGAAGCTCGTATGTGTATCCCATCATGGCATTTGCGCCATAGGTCTAATCGTGTCTACAGTGGCAACCGAGCCCCCAGTTCCAACGTCGGTGGCACATCAGCTGGAGGCAGCGGCCCGAAGCCATCGTTCGGCGGTGGCCGATATTATGCTGGTGGTGCAGCGACACCCTACCGCGCCGGCGGACGGAGCCCCTCGGGCATTCTGCCATTTGCCATCCTTGGAGGTGCCGCCCTCGCGTTCTGGCCCGGCGTCTGGCTGTACGGCGCGTACATGTACCCCTATCACAATCCATACCACTACTTCAACGAGTCCAGCCGTCGCAACGAGACGCGAGACGTTCTCTGCGGATGCGGCACGTATGATGTTTGCGGTTGCGACGATAACAACAACACTGCGTACTATAACAGCCTCATTGGAAACGGCAGCTACGACGCGCTCAACAAGAGCATTGTTAACGTTGCCGAAGTCAACGGGACCAGGACCATTCTCATCAATGGTAGCCTTCCTAACGGCACGACAGCCGACGGGCCAGATTCTTCGCAAGATTCGAGCGCTGCTAGCCTGAGGAACATTGCTGAGCTGGTGGGTTTCTGGCCTGCCGCCACTGCCGTGCTCGTCGCCGTCTTCCTAGCATAAGAGTGCTGGGACCTTGCTTTTCACGACTGCTCCTTTCCATCGCTATTTTGCTCTGGTGGGGGCCAGGCGCTTTTCATTTTTCCTTTTACCATTCATGTCTACGTGTGTATGGTTTTATGCTTTTGTTCTTTTAACGATCGATACCATACTGTTTTGACGCTGCAAAAAGGGGCGGACGATATGGGCTTGGCGCTTTTTTCCTTTTCTTTCTTTTGTCAAGGCAAACGATACACGGGCCTCAATCGAGAGGCATTAGTTGAATTTCTGGTCGGTTGGGTAGTGATTATTGGATCTGGGCCATGTCTCTAAGGCTGCTTACAGGGCTGGCTTTGAATCACGCGGAATAAGTACATGACCTCGGGGGCATTTACGGCGGCTCGTGCGGATAGCTAATTGTAATATGAATGCATTGAGGAGTGGCAGTGCTCCTTGCTTGCCATCGGTGTGTACAGTTTCTGCAAGACGATGAACAAAAGTATCCCTGCGGCTAGAGGAGGCTATGCACCGGAGAAGGCGTTCTAGAAGTGTGGTGATGCAGTCTTGGGCACGGATACAGAAGGTGGCGAGCCTGATGTCATGGGATTTGGAGCGATGGCGACCACCTTCACCCGGATTTGTGCCAATACTAAGCTTAAAGCTGGCGACGATTCGGGATGTTGCTTTACGCCTTAATCGCATTTCATTAGTGATCCTGCTGTAGGATCGATTATGCGCCCGTGACGCTTTTTGGTGTGCCGTCCAAAGCATCGTGCTGGTGCCAGGCGTTTTGAGAGGCTTTCTCAGCTCTCTGACCAACACGCGCCTAATTGGGCCTTTTCCGCTCCAATACGCTTTTTGGTGCGTATCAAGCGAGATTTGATTTCTCCTAATATGACTCGAGATTCTTACTACTATTCAGATTGATCAAAATGGATCTAATGGTGAAGAAGAAAGAGAGAAAATAAGGTAGACGATGGTGATGCAAATGCCAAAGCCAAGTCCATGTTGCTGGGAGATGAAAACGAGGATACTGAAAGGCGTTGCTGCTTAAGTAAATAAAGCCGTGTGCAGTTTTGGGCGCGTGACTTTGCGCGCCATGCGGCTTCAGAAACGTGCTTTTTCCCGCCGTATCAATCTCGCACGAACACGCTCGCAGAAAATAACCGGCTTTTGAAGTTTCGTGAGGCGAAACTCGGAGATTCCCTTTTCGAGGGACATACAGCATAAGATACTTTTGACTACTACTTGATAACTGGAATCCATTCGCGAAAGAAAATGCCCGGAGATATAGACAGCTCGCTGCTGGAACGACTGCAGGCCTTGCGTGGCTCGAGCTCAGGCGCATCGCCGGGTCGAGTAGCTCCGATAAAGTACGTGATGACTGAGCACAAGCTCTCCCCTGGGTCTTTCAGGAGGAGATGTCTGATGAAGCTCATGGCTAAACAGTAGGACTATTTGCAGATTCAGTGTAGATGTGATTGAGAGGACGAACCCAGCAACCAGAGAAGATGCCCTGGCGGCGCGGCTAAAGTCGCTGCGGGCTGCAGACGATGGCGGAAGCGCAGTGTCACCAAAGAGGGAGAAGGCATCATCATCGTCATCACACTCGAACACAGCTGAAGCGAAAGGCCTTGTCGCTCATGAAGAGAAGTCAGAAAAACTGGAAAACGACGAAGACGACGTCGAGCGAATGTTCTCGACAGATGACCAGACGCTGGAGGAGCTCCTGGGCGATGTTGACAGCACCGTTGATGATGAAACGGCCGCCGCCGCCGCTGCGCAGGAGCCAAGCGACGAGCAGGTCAGGGCGCTCCTGGAAGAGCTCTCGCGAGCCGTACCAAAGGATGATGCTGCTACTGCTGCTGCTGCTGCTGCCGCCGAGGACAACGAGGATGATAGGGCTGGGGGGGATTCGGATGATTCAGATGGTGAGCAGATGCAGTCCAAAGTAGGCGACGTCATCGCGCAGTTCCAAGATGAAGCAGCCCTTGAAGCAGCCCTGCGAAACCGTGGAAATGACGACGACGAAACTGCTTCTTCTGCGCAGGAGGACCAGAAACAGGATCGAGACCGAGATGAAGAAGACACACAAGAAGACGGAGACGCAGATCTCGCCCTCCCTTCGCTGCCTCCCAATCTCGATGACCTCTCCTCCTTTTCTCCCGGCCGCCCAAGCACCACCAAAGCAGACGACTTAGACGACATCACCGCCCGCTTGGCCGCTCTCCGCGCCCCTGCCGCCGAAGAAGAAGAGGACGCTTCTTTCTCGCTCCCTTCGGTTCCGAGCACAAGGCCCTCTGCGGGGGATAAGCCTGTCAGGAGACTCACCAGCAAGACGGATTACACGGATGACGACATTGACGGCTGGTGCACCGTCTGTCTTGACGATGCTACGCTACAGTGTCTGGGTTGCGATGACGATCCCTATTGTACGAGGTGCTGGAGGGAGATGCATGTTGGCCCGGCGGCTGCGTTTGATGATAGGAGTCACAAGGCTGTGCAGTTCACGAGGGCGAGGAAGAAGGACAAACAACAGAGGGTTGCGCTAGGTGCTTGATATACCCTAACGAAAGACAAAGACAGAAATAAAAGACTAAAAACATGAGGAAAAGAGAACAAACTACCTGAAATGCGTACTCCCATCAATTTCCATTGTACCCCTTAATTCCAGCGCTTTGTGCAGGCCGCTCGCATTACATCACCTGGCAATCATATCAAGTGCGCTCCAATAACGACTCCAAACTCCCAATCCATGCCATGCCATGCCATGTTATAACCCGTAGCCCGAATCCTTTCCTTCCTTACAAACAACAATCTGAATTACCGGGCCCAATTACCAGCCCCTTCCCTCCATCAAGAGGAGCGATCAAGAAAGTTCCTATGCGGTAGGAGGCAGCTAGTTACCTTGCGGTCGTGAGCCTCGAATCAGCTGGGGCCCGTTTCTCGAGTCCCTGCCAGGCTGTCCCCTCACGTCTTGCCAAGTGGCGTCGAACCGACGACTGGTCGAGGCCAAAAGGCTTTCTTCCTCATCCGCCTCGGCGAACTCATCCATCTCGGCGAGGTCGACCTTGGGGGTGCGCACCAGCGCGGTAACAAAGACGATAAGGAAGATACCCAGGAACACGTACTGCGCCCAGAAATCAATCGCGCCAAACAGCGGCCACGTAATGGTAATACGGTTGAGCAGAGTGGACATCATAGACGGCGTACAGACGTCTTTGGCGTTTTTGTATTTGAGAGCGTCTGAGCAAGGGCGGATCAGCTCGGGGTGGTGTCTGCAGTCCGGCTGGGCTCCAGGATACGCAGGCTCATTCGTGCAGAACGTCTGGGTTCCGTAGAACGAGTACTGCGGAGCCACGAACATGGCGACTGCATAGTTGATGGCCAGCGTGATGAGCAACAGCATGACCGTCGCGATGAGGAGGGCCTGCGGAGCTGTCCTGCCTCTGCGGATCTGGAAGATTCGGATCCAGAGGAAGCGGATGCCAACTGCGGCAATACCGGAGATGGAGCTGCTGAACAGAACAAGGACCAGAAAAGCCATCAGGATGTAGTCGACGGGGAAGGCCTTGGCAGCCTTCAGAAAGATCCAGTTCATCGGCTGGAACACGCGAACCTGGCCCAGAATGTATCCGCAACGCTGCTTGCAGACCGAGTGCTTGGCCTTGTCGATGCCGGTGATGAACATGGACACCCAAATGACAATGGCGTAGAGCACCAGCAGAATTCCACCGAGCATCTTGACTGGCCTGAAGAGTGCGCACATCTTGAGCCAGATTTGATATACTCGGCTCCTGCCTTCGCCCTGCGCCTCGGCAGCAAGGCGCTCGCGCCGAACCAATGTTTGCTCCTCTCTAATGAGAGCATCCAGCTCCCTCCTGTCCTTCCGCGACATGCCCTCTTCACGGCCGGCATTGCGAAGCTCAAGCTGACGTTGACGCTCCCGGTTTTGTTCGAGTTGGGAAGCTGTCGTTGCCGAGAGCTGAGGAGCCGAGATAGGGGGAGCCGATTTAATTAAAGAGACGGGCATGAGAGCAAGTCCGGCACTGGTATAAATGACATAGAGAAAGGTTCCGATGGTCATCAAGAGACCCACGGCGAAAGTCAGAGCTTTCTCGCCGTGGTTTTGAGACAATAGCGATTTATAGTAGTCCAGATCCCAGTGGCCCTTGCTGCCGCCGGCTGCAGGAACGAAGAACCCCAAGAGGAAGAGCACGACGGTGAAAGCAACGAAGAAGAGCGTGTACTTGGCGGCGGCCCAGAAGCGGCTCTTCCACGTGCGACCCTCCTCCTGAAAGGCGACCTCGTCATATTCCTCATACCAAAAGTACGCAAAGGGAATGACAATGAGGCAAAGCAGGGCATCCCAGCTGTAGAGCGAGTAGTAGACAACCTTGAGCGTGAAGAGAATATCGGCGACTCGCTTTGGCGTGGCCCAGTCCTTTTTGGCGCCTAGAGTCGAGGACGCAGTGGTCGAGATGAGAGCGATGTCGACCGGAAGAAGCAAGACGGTCGCGAGCAGAGATGTTAAGCTGACGATGGCGACGATGCTCACCATGGCCGAGCGGTCGATGGGCGTCTGCCATGTGAACGTGGTGACAATTGCAGCGCCGAGACAGAGCAGGACGGCGACTGCGTAAGCCAGCCAGATGAGGCCGGCTTGGACATAGCCCGAGGCCATCATCGTGCGTTGGTGGTGTTGATGTCGTATGTTTGTGCTATATAGACAAGGATGAATTGGGTACGCGATTGCCGTTCCTTCTGAAGCTGCTTGGCTGTCTGTGAGGAGTCCAAGCCAGCTTTGCTTCGTGTGAAACGCGTGGCGATTGTTGTTCTCTGTCTGGATTGTGACGCAATGGCGGCATCACCAGCTGTCTCACTCAGCTGTCAAGGTACCACATTCCCTGGCGCTGGAGCTTTAGGTACGAGTACAACCGAACTTGCATTGAATCGGTGCCTGAATTTGGGGCTGGGGAGAACCTCCCTTGCTCCCCACGTAAGCCACTGCAGACGGCGGTCTAAGAAAGCTTGGGTAGAGAAGACGCGGGCAGCCCTCGGTGCTATGCCTTTGACACAGGTACTCGAGACCAGCAACAAGATGCAATCCCGTCTTGATGGAGGCTTCACTGCTACGAGGTGCAGCAGTACCTGCTACCAAAACTGCCCGTGCTAGGGAGCCCAGCCGGCACGGCAGCGCGTTGATCCGCTACTGAGGCCGCTAAACCCACTGTCGGCCTCTTGTGCAGCTTCTCGGGCCAAAACATTTGATTCAACCCACCCAGACGAAATTGTTTCGCAACGCCTCAACCCTCGAACCTCTCCATCAACAGCCGCAACAGCCCAATTGCGCTCGCGAGACGGCGGAGGAGATGCCCCTGCAGCTATGCAGGTCTACACCGAGCTCGCGGCTCCCACAGCCGTCACCCAATGCCTGAGCCTGCCGCTGACGTCTGCAACCGCCAACAACGTCGTTGTCGCAAAGGGCTCGCTGCTCCAGATCTTCACCGTCAAGACCGTGTCTGCCGATCTCGATCCTGAATTCCAATCCAGTCAGCCGGCCGAGTCGGACACGCGGTTCGACCGTCAGGTAAACGACGACGATGGCCTCGAGTCCTCCTTCCTCGGCGGCGAGAGCGTGTTTATGCGAACCGAGCGGACCAACAACACCAAGCTCGTGCTCATCACGGAGGTCCCGCTCGCGGGAACGGTAATCGGGCTGGCAAGGCTGAGGACCAGCAGGACTGCGTCGGGAGGCGAGGTCCTGCTGATTGCATACAAGGCAGCCAAGCTGTGTATGGCCGAGTGGGACTCGAGGAAGAACGAGCTCGAGACCATCTCCATCCACTACTACGAAAAAGAAGAGCTCCAGGGAGCGCCGTGGGAGGAGGTGTTTGGGGAGTATGTGAACCACCTCGAGGCCGATCCCGGCAGTAGATGCGCCGCCTTGAAGTTCGGCACCCGGAACCTCGCCATCCTGCCCTTCAGGCGCTCCGAAGAAGACCTGGAGATGGAGGACTGGGATGAGGATCTGGACGGGCCTCGGCCGGTCAAGGAGCAGGCGGCAGCGGTCAACGGAGATAGCGACAATGTAGAAGCAGCATATACACCGTCATTTGTCTTGCGTCTGCCCCTCCTAGACCCGAGCCTGCTTCACCCCGTGCATCTCACCTTTCTGCATGAGTATCGCGAGCCCACCTTTGGTGTCTTGTCATCCAGCCAGGCACCCGCTGCCTCTCTAGGCGCCAGGGATCATCTATCGTACAAGGTCTTTACTCTAGACCTACAGCAGAGGGCGTCGACGACCATCCTGTCGGTGACTGGCCTGCCACATGACCTTTACAAGGTCATCGCCCTGCCCGCTCCTGTCGGCGGCGCCCTGTTAGTCGGGCAGAATGAGTTGATCCATGTTGACCAATCTGGAAAGGCGAATGGCGTGGCCGTCAACCCTATGGCCAAGCTGGCAACATCCTTTAGCCTGACGGACCAATCCGACCTGAAACTGCGCCTTGAGAACTGTGCAATTGAGATACTTGCCATCGAGAATGGCGAGCTGCTATTGATATTAGATGATGGCAGGCTGGGCATCATATCTTTCAAGATTGATGGACGAACGGTATCGGGCCTCAGCGTCAGGTTAGTGGGCGCAGACTGCGGTGGCAATGTGATCAAGAGCAGAGTTACCTGTCTTTCCAGGCTAGGGAAGAACACCGTTTTCGTCGGGAGCGAAACCAGCGATTCCGTCGTGTTAGGATGGTCGAGAAGGCAGACTCAAGAGAAGCGTAAGAAATCCCGACTCATCGATCCGGATCTGGCTTTGGAGGTGGATGAGCTCGATCTTGAGGATGATGAAGAAGATGACGACCTCTACGGAGATGACTCTGCCGCAACCAAGCCACAGCAGATGGCCAATGGAGGTCCGGCCAAGTCTGGAGACTTGTCTTTCCGGATACACGACGTGCTGCTCAGCATTGCGCCGATACAAGACATTACATGCGGACAAGCCGCGTTTTTGCCTGACAGCGAGGAGGCTACGCTGAACAGAGGCGTCTCGGCTGATCTGCAGCTTGCCTGTGCAGTTGGACGTGGAGAGGCAGGCGCTCTCGCAATCATCAACCGGGAGATTCAGCCCAAAGTCATCGGCCGGTTTGAGTTCCCAGAGGCCAGAGGGTTTTGGACCATGTGTGTCAAGAAGCCCGTTCCCAAGTCGCTGGGCGCGAATGCCGGGGTGGCCGGCGACTACGATACACCGATTCAGCACGACAAATTCATGATTGTTGCCAAGGTCGATTTGGATGGCTACGAAACTTCTGACGTCTACGCCCTCACAGCGGCAGGTTTTGAGACTTTGAAGGAGACAGAGTTTGAGCCGGCCGCTGGTTTTACCGTGGAGGCTGGCACAATGGGAAAGCAAATGGTGGTCATCCAAGTGCTCAAGTCGGAAGTGCGGTGTTACAACGGAGGTAAGTTTGCCCATGACCTTGTGTGTGGAAGAGGAGCAGACGCTGAGTGATTTCCAGATCTCAACCTGATTCAGATCCTACCCATGCTGGATGAAGAGACGGGGGCTGAGCCCCGGGCCGTGAGTGCAAGCATCGTTGACCCGTACCTACTCATCATCCGCGACGACGGTAGCGTTTTCCTCGCTCAAATAGACGGCAATAATGAGATTGAAGAGATGGAAAAGACGGACAGCAGTCTCACGTCCACCAAGTGGGTGGCTGGATGTCTGTATAAAGACACCAAGGGCATCTTCCAGTCAAGCTATGGCGACTCAACGAAACAGACAAGCGAAGAAGTCATGATGTTCTTGCTCAACTCAACAGGAGCTTTGCATGTAAGCGGCATCGTCTACTGAACTGCTAAAAGCTGTGGATCACATATAGGAGGCTAACTATAATAGATATTCGCACTTCCGGATCTCTCAAAGCCTGTCTACGTCGCCGAGGGGCTGTCATCAATTCCTCCCCATCTCTCAGCTGGCTATGCGGCCAGAAGAGGTGCCACCCGCGAAACGCTGACCGAGATTGTCGTGGCAGACCTTGGAGATGCCGTCCACGCCTCGCCATACCTGATTGTAAGAAGTCTCCAAACTCCAGCTGATTATCGATTGCCGGCTAACAGCGAATCTTTTCAAGCTACGACATTCCACCGATGATCTCACCATATATGAGCCCATCCGCCTACCTGGCGATGCAACTGCTCACACGTTGTCTGACACACTCTTCTTTAAGAAGTCGCCCAATGCCGTGCTGGCGAAGAGGGCTGTGGAGGATCCGTCGGACGACACCGCGCAACCGGAGCGTTACGTCCCCTTGAGAATCTGCGGGAATGTGGGTGGCTATAGCACCGTATTCCTTCCTGGTCCCTCACCAGCTTTCGTCATCAAGAGCGCCAAAAGCGTCCCGAGGGTGGTCGGCCTGCAAGGCCATGGCGTTCGGGGCATGAGCACGTTCCACACTGAAGGGTGCGACAGGGGGTTCATCTACGCGGACTCTGAAGGCGTCGCCAGAGTCACTCAGTTGCCGAGCAAGACGAACTTCACGGAGCTGGGTATTTCGGTCAAGAAGGTTCCGCTGGGCTTCGACGTCCGCCATGTTGCGTACCATCACCCCACCGAGACGTATATTGCGGGCTGTGCAGTTCCTGAAAACTTTGAGCTGCCAAAGGATGACGACTACCACAAAGAATGGGCCCGCGAGAACGTTCCTCTCCCGCCTACAACAATCAGGGGTGCTCTGAAGCTAATCAACCCCATCACATGGACGGTGATCCACTCAATCGACATGGAAGCCGGTGAGTCCATTGAATGCATGAAAACGCTGCATCTCGAGGTATCAGAGGAGACAAAGGAGCGCAGGATGCTCCTGGCAGTGGGCACCGCCCTATCCAAGGGCGAAGACCTCCCCACGCGCGGCCGCGTGCAAGTATTCGACATCGTGACCGTCATCCCCGAGCCGGGCAAGCCGGAGACGAACAAGAGGCTCAAGCTGCTAGCCAAGGAGGACATCCCCCGCGGCGGCGTGACGGCCCTGTCCGAGATTGGCACGCAGGGGCTGATGCTGGTGGCGCAAGGCCAGAAGTGCATGGTGCGAGGCCTGAAGGAGGACGGCTCGCTGCTGCCCGTGGCCTTCCTCGACATGAGCTGCCACGTCTCGTCGGTGCGGGAACTGCCAGGCACGGGCCTGTGTCTGATTGCGGACGCCTTCAAGGGCTTGTGGTTTGCCGGGTACACGGAGGAGCCGTACACGTTCAAGGTGCTCGGAAAGAGCAGCGGATCGCTGCCGCTGCTGGTCGCCGACTTTTTGCCAGACGGCGAAGACTTGTCAATGGTTGCCGTGGACGCGGACGGTGATATGCATGTCCTCGAGTTCAATCCCGAGCGTAAGTTCTCTCTCTCCCCCCTAATCATTCGCCATCTCTCCAGCGACTTCACTGCATCCAAAGATACTGACTCAAACTCTTCTCAGACCCCAAATCTCTCCAAGGCCACCTCCTCCTCCACCGGACAACCTTCAGCGTAACCCCCAACCCCCCAACCTCAACCCTCCTCCTCCCCCGCACCCTCCCCGCGTCCCAATCACCCGCAGAGTCCTCCACCTCCTCCTCAGCGCAGCCGCACATCCTCCTCCTCGCCTCCCCCTCAGGCTCCATCGCCGCCCTCACGCCCCTCCCCGAATCCGCCTACCGCCGCCTCCTCTCCGTCACGAACCAGCTCCTCCCGGCCCTCGTCCCCCACGGCGGCCTCCACGCGAGGGCGCACCGCACGCCAGAGGGCGGAGGCGGCATGTCCCGCACCGTGGGCGTCGAGACCGCCGCCTCGGGGAGGGCCATCGTCGACGGGACCGTTCTGGCGCGGTGGAACGAGCTTGGCGCCGCCAAGAGGGCAGAGGTGGCCACGAGAGGTGGGTATGATGGCGTGACGGACATGAGAGAGGATTTGGACGCGGTGCTGGGATGGGGCGGGCTTTCGTACTTCTAGGATGAACAACCCCTATGAGGCAGGAGAATCTAGTTGCATATTTACATAGGTATGATACTATTGTCGGGCAAATAAAGTCGTCTTTGGCATGATGAATATACGTATGATCCGCAGTTTCTCACAGGCAGCGTCTGAGAAGCAAATTATTTGCAACGATTTTCTGTTCTGCAGGAATCGTAATGAAGCATAACCGACTATCAGAATCAAATATCAAGCACTCCATCCATGACTCCGGTCAATCCCACCCGTGGTATCTCCCATTAATCCATTCCATTCTAACCGTGCGCCCGTCGATACTTGCTACTCCATAAACAAAACAAAAAAAACTAATACAAGCAGCGTCCATCTTGTGCCGCCAAGGCCCCCCAGCATCATCTCTCGAAGCTCTCATTCAGCTCGCCGCGAATTCGCCTTTCGGCGCTGAGAATTCCAAGGGCCGTCGTCATACATGTAGGCGCGGCCGCCGCCAGAAGAGGAGCTCGTCTGTCGCGAATCGCGGGCGTTGCGATGAGCTCTGAGCGGCTTCTGAGCGCCTCTGCGACCCGGCAGCATCGACTGCATCTCAATCTCCTCAAAGCCCTCCTGCGCCCGCCCCTTGCCCTTCACATCACGCTCACGCTCGGCAGGGTAGTGGTGGACCGGCTCTTTGCCTTGAACATCGCGCCGACGTTGTTTCTGTACCGGCGTAAGCGATTCTTAATCCGTACACACAGCGGCGTGTAGGGGCGGGTTATTACGACGGAGCCGCAGTCCCACTGCCTGTACTGCTGGTACGAGACGGCGATGGAGTCCGAGTCTCGCACGAGGTTGGAGCCCTCCTCGTAGTCCATCCGGTTGCCCTCATAGTCCAGCTGGCCGGATGGGATCGTGGCGGTGCCCTGGAGGGGGACGCCCTGCTGGAGGCAGTCCGCGATGTACTCCTGGGGAGTGGCTCGCAGGGCCTCGGCGAGCGAGCCGGAGAGCGCCGCCATTGGCGAGGTTTTCGGGTCCCAGTTGCGGCTGGGGAGGACGGCGTCGTATGGCCCGCCGTGGTGGAACATGGGCATTCCGTTGGGACCGCTTGTGTCGAGGCGGTCGATGGTATCGAAGTCGCTCGAGTACCAGAGGCGGCGCCCATCAGGGGCGAAGGATGCGGCATCATAAGCCATCATGACCGGCTGGTGCGACATTGTCTCCGACGGAAGCACAGGTAGACGCGGAGGGTTTTCTTATGGCCAAGGGCCTGGTGGACGACCTTTTGGATTGGTGTGCAAGGGGATAATATGCCGTATGCCCGACGACAATGGGGGAGGAAGGCCGATGACGTTTCTGATAAGCCCAATGTCAGTGGAAAACCAGTAGCTGATGAGCAAAACAATGCAAGACAGTTATGATGATGATGAACATGGAAAAGCAAACATAACATTGGGAAGATGATGAACAGCGGCGGTAGTGATAGCAGGTGGAAGATATAAGACAAGATACATATATCTAGGTTTCGGCTGAAAGCTGGAAAGGACAAGGCGTGTAGCTGAAGCAGTCGCGAGTGATACGGAGAAAATTGTACCAGGGCGAAGGGGACATGCTTTAAGAACACGCAATTGGGTAATAGAAGAACACACACTACTTACCACTTGTCACCGTCTTCTCTCGCTCTCGTGATGGTTGTCGTGGCGAGGGGGGGTAGAGCAGTTGGCAAGTCCGTGCAAATGGGTGGTTGTTTTGCTTGGACTGAGAGAGCTGGACTGCGACGAGAGTACTTCTTTTTATGTGTGAATTGGAGAGAAGCAAGACCAGGGATCAGATCCCAGGGGGGAACCTCGTCTCTTTATGGGTAAATTTCAGAGCCAGAGCCTCCGGTTGAGAAGGATTAGACTGAGGCTTCGTTTGTAAGGTTTAACTACTGAATTGCTTGTCGGCTATGGCGTTGAAGCACCAGACTTTAAATGATGAGACGTCTCCGTTGTAAGCATGCCTAACTCTATGTGGGACTTCGCTGGAGGAGGTGAAGATGAAAGTGAAAGTGAAATTGAACAAAAGGGGCAGTTGAAGGTTGATAAGAATCCTTCTTCAGCCCCGACGGACCGTGGACAAGAGAGATGGTTGTCCATCCGGCACTGTATGTTCTATATGGCTTTACGGGTGTCTTTGGTGTAAGGGTACCGTGTGAAAGAGAGAAACTTTGACCTCGAAGGTTCAGGGCGAGGAGTGGAAGTGGGGAGTATGTGGCTGTGAGGCTTCAAAACGCCCCCCATCTTCACAACCTTAGACCGCAGGCTTGTAGTACGTTTTTTTCCAGAGAAGAAGATGCAGGGTCGTACTATCAGCTCAAGGGGGCTTAGTTTTGGCAAAGCGACGAGGCTTTGTTACTGAGTGGTAGCTCAGTATGCGAAGAAGATTAAGTGTGCCTCAGATCATATTCTGTTGGGTCGACACGATAAGCTACAAGCACAAGCAAAGCGTTGAGCGGCCAACCCAGCTCATGAGCGTTCTCGTGCCTACTTCCTCGCAGAGAAGCCACGTCGAATCTAATCTGTCGCCGAATTCTCAATCCCACCTATGTAAGCTTTATGCAAGCCCTCCTCAAGTTCGATGAAGAGTCGGCTGTACTTTGCTGTTGAGCTGACGCAGTCGTCCAGCCAGTCCTTATTACCTTGCTTTCCTCCATCTGCGTTTCCCTTTCTTTCTGTTCTTTCTTTTATTTCTTTCGTTCTTTGACTATAGGACTGCTTTGGTCTCAACTCGTCATGAGATAATTGATAGTCATGACACGGGACATGTATGCATCAGTCATGATGGTGTAATTGGCTTGATGGCTTGACTGGGTAACTTAACCCAGCCGCAACAGACGCCTCCATTCGCAGAAGCTTCATTTGGCTTAGACCTTTGGCCGGGCTATTTAAAGGTAGATAAGGTAGGTAACCGTTCAAGCCACCGGAGATACTGTAGGTAAGGTGAGGCATGCACTATTGCGGTGCCACGGCGCCCACCTGTCAAAGTCGAGCGAGATTTACGGCGTACCAATTGACAGGATATGCCTACCAAGAGGAGAACAAGGATGCGATGCGTCTGAACTACGTCAGTGAATCATTCTCACATCAGTGCGGCTCAAAGATCAAACAAAGAGACCCTCAATCAAGGGTTTGAACTGGTCGCCATGTGTTGGAAGAGAGGACAAAAATAGCGGGCGATACGCTGCTTATGTAAGGCGGCAATCTGCTCGGGACATCGCCAAGACATCAATTCGATCTGAGCCTTTGGTTGCGTTAGGTATGTGAATAATACAAGATGAAAAAGAGCAAAAGCGTGATTGCAAAGTTCTTTATTCAATTCCTTTGCTATTTCTTTCATTTATTATGTCTTGTTCAATTTCATTTTCCTCGCAATCAGTGAGCATTTAGATACCCTGTTTCGAAAACGCCTCCTCAGTTCAATGGCTCTTGTCGACTACTCTTCCTCCTCATCAGCATCATCGCATTCCGACAGTGAGGGCGACAGCGCGCCATCAGCGCCGCCGGCCAAACGGCGCAAAGCCTCGCCGCACGGCTCCGGAACTCGGCCAAAGGCCCCGAGCCCTCCGTCAGGCCTCGAGTCCGACCTGCCACCTCTTCCCTCAGCATTCCACGACCTCTACGCGTCCACTGTCCGCCAGAGCGTCGTAGACGATCCCGCGCTGCACCATGGGCGCAAGAGACTGACTCCTCATGTTGTGGGCAACTGGCCCAGCCATGTCTACATCGAGTGTGAGTTGGATGAGCTTTGCTTGAGCCGCCCGGATGACGCAAGGCTAACTCGGGCTCTAGGGCATCCGCTGGCTGGCCAGCACGACAAGCTGGTTCAACTGGTATGCAAGGTCAACGACGCCATTGGCAGCCAGGTCAAGCTGCACAGCTTCCTGACGAGTGACTTGGGGGCGCCGCTGCCTCTTCACATTAGCCTGTCAAGGCCCCTTTCGCTGAGCACCTCTAACAAGGATCGGTTTCTCGACCAGATATCGTCTGCGCTACAATCCAGCGGCGTGTCCCAGTTCTCCGTCAGCCCCGGGAGATTGCTGTGGTATAACTCCCCTGACTCGAATCGCACCTTTCTCATCCTCCAGGTGGCGAGCTCGTCGACCTCGAAGAGCGCTGGGACGCTGTCCAATCCGGAGCTCATGCGACTGTTGAGCGCGTGCAATGACTTGGCTCAGAGGTTTGACCAGCCCATTTTGTATCAGAACAAGAGAGGCGACAAGGACGCGGCCGATGAAGCGTTCCACATCTCTATTGGATGGGCGCTTGACCTTCCCGTGGATGAAGAAGCCAACGAGGCTCTGGAAGCTTTTGAAGATGAAGAGTTTCAGTCCGTCAAGGCGTGGAAGATTTCAGTGCCCGGCGTCAAGGTAAAGATAGGCAACGTCGTAAGCCACGTGCCGCTCTCGGGAGCAGCTCCGATTGCTTCGAGACCCCAATCCAGATCACTCTTTGGATTGTAACTGCGTGTTTTGTTGCACCGACCTGGCACCTTGGTATCACCTCTAAAGTGATACTACCGGACTTATTCAGAGAACACCCAAGTCTGCCAAATGATGACATTGAATCGGCGCACGTAGACAGACACCTGCATTAAGGGTTCAAGACAGGGGTTGTTTAAGCTCCCGCTGGAACAGGCAGCAAATCGACGACCCCAGTGAACTCGTGCGTCTCTCTGGAAACTTGCAATGGGGAATTGCTGGATAGGTATTACGAATAGACGAAATTCTCTCTCATTATCGACTTCACAGTAATTTGCATTTGACAACCTTGAACAAACGGATTGTGCACAGTTGATCGGGACGTTTTACGTTCTCTATAGTAGGTATCTCAGCACCTGTGCGCTAAGGGGAGGTACTTCAAGGTACTTGCTTTACCGGGCTACTGATTGCAGGAGGACACAACCCTGAATCCTTCTAAAGCTGTCAAAGGGTAAAATAAGCATCAATAAAAAATGCCCTTGTTGTAGAAGAGCATGGAAATCGTTGAAGACTAGACGTGAAGCGGCGGTCAGATATCAGATGTCCTGTCCTGTCAACGGGATGCCCCTGTACGGAGTACTACCGCCAACGGAGCTGGCTGGGACCTTTAGTGGCCCCGACCAGGGGGTGGATCTTCGGGGCTTGATTCGACGACGGTTGTTTACCTCTAGTATTTATTATCCCACCGCAACCCCGTTCTCGCTCCTGCAAACCCGCCAGCCAAAAAGGTCTCGTGCCCATTGAGTGTATTGTCAGTCTGTCTGCTTCGGCTGTGAATCAGTCTTGCGCCTTCTCGATTATCGCACCTTCCGTCGCTCTCGTTGCTCGTGACTCACGCACCACGCGATTCCGCCGTTCGTTTCGATCCGCCAGAAGCTTCTCGCGTGCTTTGATCGAACCTCGCTGTACCCCCGTTTTGCCGCCCCCTCCGTCGACTTCCACCGCCGAACTGTTCTTGTTTCATCATACTATCCCAAGCCGATCTTGGAGCCGAAACATCTCAGCAGCTTGGAATCGAATCGAGAGCCATTGGACAAGTCCTGAGCGGCCTTTCCTTGCAAAAGAATCCCACACAGTTATTACAACCACGATCGCGCTACGCGGTGGACGACTCGAGTTGTGCTAGACAAGCCCGAAAGATTCTAGATACTCAGCCATCACAATGGATATCGACATGAGCCGGCGGAACAAGACTCCGCGTCCCCTGACCGAAGCCGAACGAGCCCGACTCGAAGAATTTGTGGACGCCATCCGATACTCAGAGAGGTTAGTCCTGGAATCTCTCTTCTTGAGCTGGTGGAAGAGGTCATCGAGCTGCTGTTGCAAGGAGAAAGGGATGGATAGCCGTCCACAGGCGCATTAGGAGAGGATGTTACTGGGAGCTGGATCGCTAAAGGGCCAACAGATACAGCGACGACGAATTCGAGTACCGCCATGTCCAGTTACCTAAGATGATGCTCAAAGCGATTCCGAAAGAATACCACGATTCAGCCAAGGGCACGCTGAAGCTCCTGTGGGAGGACGAGTGGAGGGCCATGGGAATGACACAGGTGAGGAGCAGTCCCTTTGTTTCCCTTCCATCGCAGATCCCCCGCAGTCCAAAGGGCGAGGGAGAAAAAGACGTGCGACATCGCTGACACCAGATTTTCGTTCAGAGTCTTGGCTGGGAGCACTACGAGGTCCATGAGCCGGAGCCGCATATCCTCCTTTTCAAGTGAGTTCTGCCATATCATCTGATCAAGGCACAGGCATTGTCTAACAGTCAAAATAGGCGACCTCTCAACTACCAGCCGCCTCAGTGAGCGCCCCGATCCTCGAGCTCCTGCGCTCAGTTGTGTACGATGGCGCGACCGGCTTCTTCCCGCGCCGACTCACGCCGCATAAAAGAGTTTGTTTGTTTAGCGTCACATTACGAATTTTACGGTCAGCATACTAGAAGAATGTTGGGTTAATACGTCTGCGAGACGACCGGACGCTGCCTCACGACCCTGCCACATGCGCCGTTCGGCCTTGAATGGCTAATGGCTTGTCTATGGCGATCTGGAGTCGCGTATATGAGATACGGTAGGGTTTGTTTCCGACAAGGGGCGGACAACATGTGGGTGCATCTGTCAAAAGTGCAAGCAGCTAGCCCATGGGTTGGCGCGCGTCTCTGTGATTTCCAGAGTTGACACTTGAGAGGGTGGATGACTGGGCGCTACAAGAAGGACGTGTTAGGTAGGCGATTGGTTAGCCTTGTGTAGAGGTAGCTGAGGGAGAATCGAAGCATGGTCTAGGGACTTATATACAAGGAAATATTATTGCCAATGATGGCTGGTCTGGACAGATGCCGAATGCCGCCTACCATACATTATATACCTATCTTGTCACATCAATGGATATACAATCCGTGAATATGCCATCCGCGCTACGTTGGTGGTGCACTGAACAGGTGGGCAAAAGGTTCGGCGGTCACCTTAAGCTCGGATATCAAACACAGCCGCGTACCTTCATTATTGTCACACTATGAATCACGTGTATATCCCGTCTTGAGTCACGGAGAGATGATTCTTACTTCATATTAGGTTCTCCCTGTTGAGTAAACATCAAATAGGTTCTCCCTGTTCAGTAAACATCAAATAGGTTCTCCCTGTTTAGTAAACATCAGATTAATCTTGGCTGTCCTTGTACTGAGTACTTGTCAGTCCGGTTACACCAGATTTCAGGCAACGTGGCAGGCCGCAGCCCGCTTCTCATTATTACCAGCAAGGTAGGTGAGGTTTCTCCAAGCGGAAGGCCGTCTGGATGCGCATTCCGAGCTGCTCGAGTGGGCTGATACTGTGATGATGCATGGCCTCACCAGAATGTCTCTTCGCTGTTCAGAAGGCCAGCAATGCTCATTTTCACTTATTTATAGTTCATGTACGACACAAACATCAGCGTTCTCGTATGAAAATGCTCTGACTTTTTATTGTTGCAGTTGTGGGCACATTTCAGCTGGCCCTGAAGCTGCCCGTCTCGCGTTGGTGGCGTCGAACCACCACCAAAACTTGCCTCACAACTGAGCCCCATTATTGGCTGCTACGTTCTGTCTAGTATTCACAGTGACCGAAACGCCTCTAAAACGCGGTCCTTCAATGTTCTCTCAATTCTTCCACTTTATTCTCCCCCACCGCCACCCGCTAAAAAAAGACTTCCGTTGGCGTCGGTACCTGGTACGGCGTTGATCCGTGCAGCGTAAAACAGACTACAAGACAGGTCGCCTGTTTGAAGTTCCGTACATAAGCAGCTGTTCCGGATCGCCAGCGTGGCATCTTTCCGCATTGAGGAGCATCTCATGATATGTCAGCAACAGGAACTTGAATTGGTTCAGCAAAGTCGTCCGTTGCAGCCTCCTTCTCTCCTGGCTTTTGTTCTTATTAGCTGCAAGAATTCCTTTCTATTTCCCCTTTTCATTGCATCGGAGTTTTATTATACAAGATTTTTTGGTTATCCCCACTGCCGCGAGAACGTTCTGTATCCCGGCAGTTGTGGCTCCGACTTGCATCTGCCTTCACTTGCCGTGGCTTGTCGATAGGCCTCTTGTCACCTTCGCTATCGGCCTGACAAGCAGCACCGGCGCTTTCTTCAATCTTTGCCTCTCTTTCTCTTGCTCTCCACTATACACCTCCCCTTGCTTAAAGCCGCTTCTCTTGGGAGCCTCTGCATCAATTTGCATCGCATCAGCCGTTACGGATACTCTTCAATTCGGAAGAGCGCAACTCGCATCCTGCCGTCTCGGATCGTCGCTCCACCAAGCGATGACGACCTTTCTGGCCCAGTCTTAACCAAGCAACAGCCTATATCGCTACGGATCTCGTCCGCTGAACACACAAGATG
This sequence comes from Trichoderma citrinoviride, assembly GCF_003025115.1. Classification (NCBI taxonomy): domain Eukaryota; kingdom Fungi; phylum Ascomycota; class Sordariomycetes; order Hypocreales; family Hypocreaceae; genus Trichoderma; species Trichoderma citrinoviride. Next base: position 1,050,429 of record NW_020194711.1, on the reverse strand, counting down.
AAATCCGCAAGCAAGTTGTTCTTCCTCTCCGTGTTTGCTCTCTGGGCGACGCCGGGCGCATGCTCTAGCTCGTCAAGTACCTGCACCGTACGCCAAACCCCCCCTTGGCCTCGTCTCCCTTGACAGGAACGCTTTATGCTGACAGCTCTGTGTTGGTCCAGTTTTCGCCAAACGCCATCATTGACGATGGATGCGTTTCGTATGCCACGCTCGATAGACTCAACGTCAAGGTGAAGCCTGCCATAGACAACCTCGTTCAGACGACCGACTTCTTTTCGCACTACCGCATGAACCTCTTCCACAAAAAATGCCCCTTCTGGAACGACGAGGATGGCATGTGCGGCAACATTGCATGCGCCGTCGAGACACTGGACAACGAAGAAGACATTCCCGAAATCTGGAGGGCCCACGAGCTTAGCAAGCTGGAGGGCCCTCGAGCGAAGCATCCCGGCAAGCAAGAGCAGAAGCGATATCCCGATCGGCCGCTGCAGGGAGAGCTGGGAGAGAATGTCGGGGAAAGCTGTGTGGTTGAATACGATGACGAGTGCGACGACAGAGATTATTGCGTCTGGGACGACGAAGGCGCAGCGTCCAAGGGAGACTATATCAGCTTGCTGCGCAACCCCGAGCGCTTCACTGGATATGGAGGGCAAAGCGCGAAGCAGGTCTGGGATGCCATCTACTTGGAGAATTGCTTTAAGAAGAGCTCGTTTCCCAAGTCGGCCGATCTGGGCGTCTCGCACCGCCCAACCGAGGCTGCTGCTCTGGACTTCAAGCAGGTCATGGATACCGCCGGCCGCCAGGCTCAACTGGAGCACCAACGGCAGAGCAACCCCAACATCCCCTTTGTTGCCAACACTGGCTACGAGGTGGACGACGAGTGTCTGGAAAAGCGAGTCTTCTACCGGGTGGTGTCGGGAATGCACGCCAGTATCAGCGTACATCTGTGCTGGGATTTCTTGAACCAGAGCACGGGAGAATGGCAGCCGAACCTGGAGTGCTACGAGAGCCGCTTGCACAAGTTCCCAGACCGCATCAGCAACCTCTACTTCAACTACGCACTCGTGACTCGCGCCATTGCGAAGCTAGGCCCTTACGTCCTTTCGCCGCAGTACACATTTTGTACAGGGGACCCGTGGCAGGATCAGGAGACCCGAGACAAGATCGCTGCCGTCACGAAGCACGCGACTAGTGTTCCGCAAATCTTTGACGAAAGTGTCATGTTCGCTAACGGCGAAGGCCCTTCTCTCAAGGAAGACTTCCGCAACCGCTTCCGCAACATCAGCCGGGTCATGGACTGCGTCGGCTGCGACAAGTGCCGTCTCTGGGGCAAGATCCAGACCAGCGGCTACGGCACGGCGCTGAAGATCCTGTTCGAGTTCAACGAGGGCCAGAAGCCGCCGCCCCTCAAGAGGACCGAGCTGGTGGCCCTCTTCAACACGTATGCCAGGCTCAGCTCGTCGGTGGCCGCCGTGCAACGATTCCGGGCCATGATTGAAATCCGCGACAAGATGGCGTCCAAGCCGGACTTTAAGCCCGAGGATCTCTACACGCTCATCGACGAGGCTGACGAGGATATGGACGAGTTTATCAGGATGCAGAATCGTGGGACCCACGGCGATACCCTGGGCGAGCAGGTCGGAAACGAATTCGCCCGCGTCATGATGGCTGTCAAGATTGTGCTCAAGAGCTGGCTTCGAACACCCGAGATGATGTAAGTTTGTCCTTTTCTGCATACCATCACGAAGCGTCAGGGTGGAAATATCAAAGCGCATCTCGAATTAAAGCTAACAAAACATTAGCTGGCGAATTATCTCAGAAGAGACGTCGAGATTGTATCGTTTCTGGGTCGGTCTGCCTACGCGACCCAGACGGTATGCGTTCAGGCTGCCCAACTTGAATAGAGACGAGTTGTGAGCCGTTGCGGCAACGATTACATTCCTTGTACATGCTGTATATACGATATTCGATTGGCAAATTCTTTTTCCGGCGTTTGGAGAGGATACATTGTTGATTTCTTTTTTTACTTTTCTTCCTTGACCCCTTTTTGTGTGGAGGATGCATGGTTCATAACATGATGAGCGAGTTTGAGTATTCGCCTTTGCTCTGACAAGACTGTCCTTGATATTGTATAGCACAGACTTTGGTGATGAGCAATACAATTCTTCTCAAGAAGTATATCGCGATTACGTGGAGAAACTCTTGGAGAGGACGTGCAAAAAAAGGATGGCCTTCCTGCGTCGGAATAGCAAAAGATGACACCTGAGGGATTCGAACCCTCGCCTATTTCTAGACCGCGAAGAGGGATGCGCTCACAGTGTGAGCTATTCCTGAACACGGCGCCTTAGACCACTCGGCCAAAGTGCCTTTTTTTCTTGTTGTTGTTGAACGGTGATGTTCTATCTGGGGATATGAGGCTGACAGCGAGGCTGACGATGCTGAAGATGGGCGTAGGTGGGTTGATGCAGAACAGCAAATTGGTGGGGAAGGTGCGCGTGCACGCTGTGTCGCACCTTCCCAATGCACCTTCCCCGGATTTGCCTTGATTTGTTAAGGGATGCCATAGTATAAGAAGATGGGAATCAATTGATTGATACATGGCTAGGAATTATTTTGACGGAAGATGTTATTGCATTTGGAACTATGTGATTGAAATGGCCTTGGATGAGAGACTGCATCCAGTGGCTTCATGTTTGGCAGCCACTTACACGGATGATCCTTCTTGCCGAAGGCGCAGCCAGAATTGAACCATACGAATCAATGCACAACTTCATTCGTCCTCGTGTTTATTGCTGTAACTTTAAAGAAGATCTTTGACTGGAATCATTGAACCGAATGGATGCAAAATGTGACGCTGCGGCTGCAAGGTGTACCTTGGCTCTTAGGTTTTACTGGTACACGTAGTTGACTGCGTCTTTGTGAGGGGTCATGCCTTATGATGTAGTATCTGCAACTGATATGAGCATCATAGAAAAGTCTACAGTCTCACCTTACCCTCCAATACCAAGTGTCGACTATTTTGCCAGTCCGCGGGACATTCACAGAGTCTCTGTTCCTTCGACATGAGTCACCCTACCGCGCTCCCGCCACGACCATCCCGGCGTCTCGACGAAAGAGTTGCCATCGTCACCGGCGCGGGCAGTCTTGGCGACGGCCTCGGCAATGGCCGTGCCATATCCCTCCTCCTCGCCAGCGACGGCGCCACGGTCCTCTGCGCGGACCGGAACTTGGCTTCGGCAGAGCGCACGGTGGAGATGATTGTCCAAGAAGGCGGCAAGGCGGCCTCGCTGTATGCCGACGTAAGCTCAGAGGCAGACTGCGAGAAGCTGGTGCGGGCGGCGGAAGACATGTTTGGGAGACTGGACATGCTGGTCAATAACGTGGGCATCATGGGCGCCAAGGGGACGGCGGTGGACGCGAGCGCTGAGGAATGGGCCCAGGCCTTGGGCATCAATGTGACGGCGATGGTGCTCATGGCCAAGTATGCGATCCCGCTCATGCTCAGGAATCAGCCTGGCGATGGCGGCATCAGGGGCAACATTGTCAACATAGGGTCGATAGCGGGCTTGCAGGGGGGCACGCCGCATCTTCTCTATCCGACGAGCAAGGGCGCCGTCATCAACATGTCGCGTGCGATGGCGTACAATCACGGCCGCGACGGCATCCGAGTCAACTGTGTGTGTCCAGGTATTTGAACCGCTTCCATCTTCGTCTCTTGCCCCCCTCTTCCAGAGATAACCAGTTTCTTGCAGGCTTCCTCTACACGCCCATGGTTGCCGGCAGCGGAATGTCGGAGGAAGTGCGTAATCTGCGCCGCGGGCAAGGCCTCCTGAATTCAGAGGGCAATGCGTGGGACTGCGCGGCAGCAGTCAGGTTTCTGGCGAGCGATGAGGCGAGATGGATCACGGGGGCGACCATCACAGTCGATGCCGGGGTGACGTGCTCGTACGTTATGCCTGAGTGATGTATGAAGCACAAGGAAGACGAGAAAAGGGAAAGTCTACGAAGAGATAGTACCTAGTACTGTACATGCCCAGAGATGATGATCCCCGAGGTAAGGCAAGGTTAGGTATGCCGAGACGCGGAAATGTGGTCATGGGCTTCTGACGTCATATGCACAAACGCAATTGAAGCTATGCAGCTATCCGTGGTAGATAAGAGCTGCAAGGGGGTGTCGCTTGCCGCGTTTCACGCGCGCCTGCTCAGCTCATCTTCAGCAACCTCACCGGAACTACATGAGCGACCTGAACAGCCGCCCAAAGCACAAGATGCCCACTTGGCTGGAAGCGAAAGATTGGCCTTCCCCTCATTGCTCTCCACATCCATCAATGGTATGTCCTGGACGTCAACAAGGACGGCGAGCCCCCCTAATCGGCAAGGCATGCTGGGGAGACGACTGGTTGATTCCAGGCTCACCCTTATGGCACGAGTTGAATATTCACGAACAGTCGCGGATGAATTATCAGCACAATCAATTGAAAAAGAGAAAAGTATCAAGGTCCTATCCTAAACTAATCATACAAAGAGCTAATGCCTCCGAGCTTTTTTTTCGAGCACGACGCAAGTGTTCACCCCGCTGTCCAGGGTGATACAGTCGAGTTCTGGGCCAGCATCGGTACCGATACCTGCCAACGTCGAAACCGAGGCCGGTCGTCTTAAAAGGCAATGGGCGGGAGGGCGGCGTTAACGGCACAGTCGGAAACAAACTCCCCATCGGCCGTCGCAGTGCCCCGCGAGACGAGGACATTACCGTTAGGATCCGTGATTTGGAGATCGAACTCTCCACAGTCCTGAGCGTTGACCCACAGGACTCGCATCGGGATATACGTGCCAACATCTTCCGCATTGACGACGTATATCGCGAGGTTGGATCCTGTGAGCCAGTCGCCGTCGGCGATGAGTTCTGCGTTGCCGCTAGTAAAGCCCGTCTGAGCAGCGGTACCGAACCAGACGTAGACAGACTGGTCAAGGGTCGCGGCTGGGGCGTTGAGGGTGTAACTACCAGCGGTGGCGGGAACAAAGTACCCAATGTGCTGGACGATGGTGTAATCAACGGCGGCAGTTTCGGTGCCGTAAATGTTGCCCAAATCAGGGGGACATTGATTCGCGATACCCAAAGTCGTCGTCTGGCCGGTGACATCGGGAGTCTCGCCCTGGAGGGCAATCTCCGGCCTGAACGTCAGGACGGGCCAGGCTTCTATACCCAAAGCGTCGGCGGGATGGATGGGGATCGTACCCGGGTCTGTGGTAGTGTCGTCGGGTGATCGAGCAAGCTTGTAGTGCCCCCACGTGAAGCCGTTGACGCAGTCAGCTCCGAGTTGACAGATGCCGGCAACGCACAAGTCGGCGCCTAAGCACTGGGCGTTGTCCGTGCAAGCGGCGCACACGTTGTTCAAACAAACAAGGCCACCATTGCAGTCCGCCGTTTCAACGCAAGCCGTTACACACGCGCCGTTGACACAAGTCTCGCCGGCTGCACAGGGAGCGAGGCCACAGTTCGCCAGACATTGGCCATTGACACAGGTCTCGTCGACGTCACAGGGGGCGAGGCCACAATTCTCCACACACGCGCCGTTGACACAGGTCTCGGTGACTGCACAGGGGGCGAGGCCACAATCCGTCAGACATTCGCCATCGACACAGGTCTCGCCAGCGGCACAGGGGGCGAGGCCACAATCCGCCAGACATTCGCCATCGACACAAGTCTCAGTGGCTGTACAGACGTTCTCGCCACACGTGGTCAGACACTCGCCATTGACACAGGTCTCCGTGGCGGCACATGTCCCAAGGCCACACCTCTCCAGACACGCGCCGTTAACACAGGTCTCAGTGACTATACAGGTGATGAGGCCGCAGGTCTCCAAACACTGGCCATTGACACAGGTCTCCGTGACTGCACAAGTCCCGAGGCCACAATCCTCTAGACATATGCCGTTGATACAGGTCTCGCCGGCTGCACAGGGGGCGAGGCCACAGTTCGCCAGACATTGGCCATTGACACAGGTCTCGGTGTTCAGGCAGGTGGTGGTTCCGCACAAGGCGTTCGGTGTGCACACGCCGTTCAAGCAGCTCTCAGTGGGGAGGCAGACAACAGCTCCGCACTGCGCCAGACACTGGCCGTTGGTGCAAACCTCGCCGGCCTGGCAGACTGTGAGGCCGCATCTCTCCTCGCACCTGTCGAGCACGCAGATCTCAAGAGCAGGGTCGCAAACCTCAATGCCACAGAGCGGCTCGCAGAAGTTGTCCGAGCATATTTCTCCGATCCGACATTGGCCTGCGCCCGTGCAATATCTCCTCCTGAGGCAGACGCTGCCGTCGCAAATCTCATTGCCCTGGCAGTCTGTCTGGTCATCGCACTGGGTCAAGCATACGCCGCCGCTGCAAAGCTCATTGGCCAGGCAGTCGGTGTTGAGCAAGCAAGTCCTCTGAAGCACGCACAGGCCGTTGTTGCAGATCTCGCCGGTGCCACATTCGATATCAAACGTGCAGGTCAGGGGCCCCCCGTTCGGGACGCAAAAGTTGTTTTGGCAGATTTCTCCGGTTTGGCACTGAGCCGTGCCTGTGCAAAATCTCCTCCTGAGGCAGACGCCGCCGTCGCAAATCTCATTGGCCAGGCAGTCTGTCTGGTCGTCGCAGACAGTCAAGCATTCACCGCCAACGCAAAGCTCATTGGCCAGGCACTCGGAGGTGAGCAAGCAGAGCCTCCTGTCCACGCACAGGCCGTTGTTGCAGATCTGGCCTGTTCCACATTGGAAGTCGAACAGGCAAAACCTCTCTCTTGGCTCGCATATGTTGTTCCTGCAAACCTCGTCTGTTGCACATTGGAAGTCGAAGCTGCAGGTCCTCTCTCTGGGCTCGCATCTGCCTTCGGCTGAGCAGCGCTCTTCTGCGGGGCACTCGAAGTCGAAGTGACACTCGGAATTCCTGCGGCACTCGCCGTCTCTGCATTCCTCGTCATCCTCGCAATCCGCGTTGACTAGGCAAAACCTCCTGTTGACACAAAGGTTGTTCTCACAGACTTCGCCGTCGTTACAATCCCTGTCCCTCTGGCAACCAAGCCTAGGAACACAACGGTGGTGAGAGCAGATCTCGCCAGGGAGGCACTGCTCATCCCTCCTGCACCGCTCCTCGGGATCCTCGCGGTCCTTCTCGCAGTATCCATAGGCATTGCAGAATTCTTCGGATTCGCAGTCCGCATCAGATCCGCAGCCATCTCCTTTGGGGCGGTGCTGGCATCTGCCGTGGATATCACAGATCTGACCGTGCTTGCACTCCGAGTCGACTTCGCATTTGGAGTGATCGCCTCGGCGACACTTGCCCTCCCAGTCACAGGTCTCGCCGTGCTCGCAGTCGTGCTTGTCCTCGCATTTCTTCTCTTTAGGCTTGCAGTATCCCTCGTGGCAGAGTTCTTCGTGCTCACACTCGTTCTCCCACTGGCACTTGGGGCAGACGACGTCCTCGCAGACTCTCTGTGAGTTGCAGATCTGTCCGTCGCCGCAGTCGGTATCGCACGAGCATTGGTCCTCGTCGATGGTCTTGCAAATGCCTCTGTGTGTGCATACCTGGCCGTGCTTGCAGTCCCAGTTGTTCTCGCAGTCGGGGAAAACAACCTTCTGGCAGAAGCCGTGGTGGTTGCAAACCTCACCATGGGAGCAGTCCTTGTTGTCGTTGCAGTTGGATCCCTCCTCGATCTCACAAGCCTTCTCATGACAGCGGGGGCCGGGAATGGGCTGACAGTAACCGTAGGAGTTGCACATGTAACCGGACTCGCAGTCAGTGCTGCTCTTGCACTGGGGTCCCTCAGCCGTGTTTTCGCAGATGGCCTGGGGGCTGCAGTTGCAATTTTCCGGGCAGTGATTGTCGTGGGAGCAACCCTCCCATTGGCCGTGGTAAGAATCCTCGGGATCCTTGTTCCACTCGTCCTTGTTGCCCTCGTCCTTGTTCCATCCCTCCTTGCTGCCATCGTCCTTGTTCTCCTCGCCCTTGTTCCAGGCTCCGTTGTTGCCATTGTCCTTGTTGCCCTCCTCCTTGTGCCACTCGTCCTTGTTGCCCTCATTCTTGTTCCATCCTTCCTTGTTGCCATTGTCCTTGTTCTCCTCGCCCTTGTTCCAGGCTTCTTTGCTGGGGTCGTCCTTGTTCTCCTCGCCCTTGTTCCAGGCTTCCTTGCTGGGGTCGTCCTTGTTCCACCCCTCCTGGTTCCACCCCTCCTTGTTTCCCACCTCCGTGTGCCACTTCTCCTCACACTGGTGGCAGGGCGGCTTTGGGTCGGGGAATGGCGGAGGGGTGGGACCGCAGACGATTTCACCCCGCTGACACTTCAAGTCGACGTCCTTGAGGTCGACCAAGACAGTGCTCGTGACGACAACGGTCGAGGCCAGCCACTTGTGGTCATCGTCGTGTTTACGATCCCACTCGCTGCCGGCCGCCGCAGATACCGCCCAAACAGCTGCCGCCGTTAGGAGGCCGCGGCGAAGAGACCGCGACATGTTGGTGTGAACGAACGAATGAAAGAAAAAGCAACAAAGGTGAAACGAAAGGATATGAATGAGTGTTGTGAGGTAAGAACACGATCTGACCGACGAGCCGAGAGCTGGAGAAATGCCCGCGTATTTAAGCACATGCAGAAGCCTCCGTGATTGCTGAGAGATTGAAGCGTTGAGCCAATGATGATCTGGATTCGAGCTGCAAACATCAACACGAGTGGCGATGCATTCCAGCTTTAAATGAAGCATTTCTGTCGCTTCTTCCGCTTCAGGGCTGTCATATTCGATGGACGTTGAGACACTCACGAAAGTAGGCTCGGAATTTGAGACTCCCCCCTTTCATTGGTGCGTGTTGAACCTCTGCCCTGGGAAGGCTCCGCATATGTGCGGGTGAGATGGATTGTAAGCATTTTCCAATAATACTTGTACTAGTATACTGCTTCAGACCTCCAGGAAAGCCCTTTTAGCACTCTGTTCGTTGCCAGCTAGTACTACCTTATCCATCTTCCAGTTCCCTCTGTTGCTTCTCCCTCCCTTGTACACATACCCCTTTGCCCTGGCCTTTGGTAGGTAGCCATGAATATCAGGCCCACGACATGGCATGACTTGCGCCGCAAGTTCCACAGACTCATTTCCATACTTTTCCCTTGTGCTTTGTAGGAATACTTGAGCGGCGTGTCTCTATTCGGGGTCGTTCAAGACCGCAGCCTGGATATCCGCATCCAGACGCGAGTCTGACTCTATAAGTTGTCCGCGTACTGACAGTTGATGAAGGCTTCGTTCCGCTCTTTGACATTGATCGACAGCCGTAGGGCATCCACTCGATACCTTTTCTTCCTGTCGGCGGATGCAGGAGCACTCCTCTGGCTGCATTCCCCTGGATGTCTCGGGCTCTCGGTGCCCTCTCATATACTACTGGTACTAGGAGGTATGGCCAGCAATGGTCAAAAACGGGCGATGTCTAAGGTACCAAGGACGTCGATTCCTTCTCCATCAACGGTTCTTGTATCGATTTGAGCGCCATTTCCTAATCAGGGCTGTTTGTCTCATTCTGCCTCGACAGCATTCGCGGGCTTTGTTTCACGGGGTAAATGGTTCGCCTGTCGTCCTCCAAAGGAACGCGGGGTTGGCGTTTGGTGAGGAAAAGGTAATGTACGCTCGCGGGCGTGAATCAGAATAGGCGATCATAATCTGCTTGCGTATGAATCCATATCGTTTTGGTAAAGTATACCCTATACTGAGGGTCAGCTGAGGTTGAGGATAGCGGCAGTAGATCCTTGGGCTTGTATGCGCTGTTCGATTTATGAAGTCAGATAGTGTGATACTACGCCTCCTCACGTATCGCAGGTTTACTGATACTGTAGTAATATAGCGCAACAAGTGGTGCGGATGGCTTTCGTGAAGTGAGCTGAAGCCATTTGTTGAGGTTCACGTCCAGACGGTGTGCTTCCGCGAAGAGCTGCTCTCTGCAAGATCTTGGCTACCTACACTCATGTCGATAAACACATGCGAAACGGCAGCATTACCTAGAAGAGCGGTCAGATAGGGACGAGAATGCCAGTTCAAGAAGGGGAGAGGATGAGAGGGGTGGAAAGCCCCTCGGCTTCTTTCGTCGAGGATTGTTCTGAGACAGCGCGAATTCCATCCTTTGGCAGGGCCACCGTTTTGGTTGTCTCACATGCTATTGGCCGAGACAAAAAGTCTACCTACTACTACTACTGCTACTGCTACTGACATGTCACTCCTCGTCGACGCGTATTGGTTTGATGGTTATGAAGGGAAGGGAGGGCTGGAAATGCCTGTTTGCTAGTATCGAAGCCCTTCTGCGTGCCCTTGTTTGGGGAGGATGCTGGTTGCAGTGGAGGAGGTTGCGAGTTTCGTGTGTTTGCAATGATGTTTTCGTTCTTCACAGAGTTTGTCAGGTGATCATGTTAGAATGGGTGTTGATAGCACCAGCAGGCCTCCTATTTGCTTTACTTTATTCCATTATGATTTCGTGAACCTGGAGTTCGGGAGAGACAATCCTCTTACAGCAATAGGAAGTCGCCGCAGAAATACGCCACGCTCAAAGGGGAACAACAGGAACTGATTGCTCCCAATCCGGGCTGTGCAATCAATGGGGAAAATAATATATGGAAAAGTGAAAGGAAGGCAAATCACATGGTGGCACGAACAAAGCACAGCCTCCCCTTTCTTCCCTCCGATTTGGAATGGTTGGGAGGCTGGGTGATCGATTTCGCGGAGAGTTTCTTCTCTTTTCGCGTTGCGCTCCCGTGCCTAATAAGGATCCAGGGCGCTACGGCAGTTACCTTGTTTAGGCAGGCAGTGTTTGCTTGGAATTTAATGGGCATCTTGCCCTTTCTCCTCCTTTGTCGTTTTGCTTCCCCCTTTGTTTGCCCGTTCTTTCTTGTGGTTTTATCTTAGCATAGCCCGTGAAGTGCTGGTGGTGTTGGACAGCAGCTCTGTCTTGTCTGTATGTCGGACAGAGGATGATGATTGCTGTTGCCTTCAAGGTAAAAGTGAGCCGGGCGGGCTGCCTTGCATTACATAAGCTTATAGATGAGATTCACTCAAACTTTATAAAAGCCCATCATCTGCAGGTCAATTTTCACACAAGATCATAGGTTGCCGTATCGAGATCTTTCGAGTGAAAGAATTTTCATAATTTCAAAGCCGTCTCATCAATTTCTCAACAACAATGTGTGTCGAACTCGCAGGAAAAAAGGAGGAGGAAAAGCCCGCTGTAAGGGTCGGCGTCTCCACCGTCCTCATGAATGACAAGGGGGAATTCCTCATGGGCAAGCGTATTGGCAGCCATGGCGCGAGTGAGTCTCCTTCTATGATTTCCTCTTTACCCTTGGCGTGATCATCTGGGTGGAATTCAGCAGAGTGACTCAGGTTTTTGCGTTTGGAACGGACGCATATGGATATGGCCTGACAAGCTGTTGATGGATTGAGGGCTAACAAAAAGGGGGGGGGGCTTTGTTTTACAGACACTTGGCAGTTCCCTGGAGGCCACATCGACCATGGCGAGGCCATAGAAACTTGTGCCGTGCGAGAGATGAAGGAGGAGACGGACCTCGACGCCGAGTTCAAGGGCATATTCGCCGTAACGAATGATGTCTTTGTCAAGGAGAACAAGCACTACATCACGCTCTTCTCCCTGTGCGCCCTGAAGGATACCAACGCTGTGCCAGTGGTAAGCCTCTCCTGGATCAGGGTGAAAGGACGCTGAATCTGGCCCCTTTTTCTCTTCTTTCCCCCCGCTATCAGTTGGATGGGGATGGTTATCTGGGAAACGATGTTGACTAACACCCCCTTTTCTTCTTACAGCTCATGGAGCCACACAAGTGTGAGGGATGGTTCTGGAAGTCATGGGAGGACGTGGTGAAGATTTACGACGCAGGGACGTCGGGTGCCTCGCCCGAGAGACTGTTCCTGCCTATAGAAAACCTGATCAAGCAGACGCGCAACATCCACGACCTGCTTCCGAGGAAGGGAGAAGTATGTATTCCTCGATTTCCATATCTCCTCCTTCATCCCCAACTGTATATCGCGATTTCGACGGCATTGATATTAACGATACCCTTCCTTGTGAACGTATAGGTCCATTTCAGGTGGTTGTATTTCCCTGATGCGCCCCAGGTGTCTGAGCTTGAAGCGTAAATCATCGCCATCTCAAGCTCGCAAAATTCTCAAATGGTTTTCTAGGGTAGGGTAGGCGGGATTTCGTACGGTGGAGAGGAAAGGCTTCTTCAAGCCGGCTGGATAATACGGTACGAGATAGATAGTTAATGACTGCACATGAATTTTACGATGTATCCATGTAATCAATTTTGCAATAGTATGTGCTCATTGCGTAATTTTCAAGGATTGTTGCTACCGGTCGAAACAGCTGAGACTGCTGACAACGAGTGAGGCTATATATCATCATATAATATATTATATGCCCTTATGCATCAGCATGCAAGCCGTCGATTCGACGCCACTCCCTCGCATGGGTTCAATGCAGGGCTGTTGTCTGGCGAGGCTCATTGTCCATCGAATGAGCTTGAGCACCCAAGATTCACTTTCTCAAGATTCTTCTTCTTCTTCATCTAAATCTTTGCCTCGCTACACTTGCTCATCAAGTTGATCTCGATCCTCAGTTATGCAAATAACCGTACATCTACCTCGTCACCTACCTATGCTTATGGGCGAGTCTCGGAGCTTCGACCAGCTTCGTGCCTTGACCTGACCTCATAAGCGTAACCCAATGACGAACCTCCAAGCTCCATTCAACAGCAATCAAGTCTGACATGCGCCAGTGGTAGTCGAGAGTGCGCAACAGCACACGGATCCTCCAGGTTCGCGAGAGCCGCCTCCAGCTCTTTCAATCATCATTTGACGACATGCTCCACGCTTCGCAGCCTCGCAGCCCCTCAGAACCCAAATGTCCACGCTTTCCGAGCATCGGCGGCCGCGTCTGTTGCCGCAGAATCGCAAGCTCCGTCACCTCAAGGGCCTCTCGCTGCGGAATCTCTCGTTTGCGCCCGTGCAGCTGCGGACGGCCGACGATGCCGCCCTCCACCTCAACCAGCGCCCCAACACGCTGGGCGCGCTGATGCAGTCGGGCCACCTCCACGGCTCGCGATCCTCCGACAACCTGCGCCAGGACGCGCGGGCGGCCGACCTGGCCAGTAGAGCGCAGCCGCCGCGCAGGACCAGCCTCAGCACCGCCAGCACGAGCCCGGCGCAGCGGCAGAGGCGCCTGAAGCAGCTTCTCGACGACACCCTGGGAGACGTCTTCTTCTCGCTGCACGTCGCCGGCGTCGACGAGCCCGTCTACGTCAGCGAAGTGCGCGAGAGATCGGCGGTATGAGCCACCGGATTTCTTGCGCATCTTTGACCAAAAAAAAAAAAACAGCTTTCGCAAAGGCTCCGACGCTGACTTGCTTTTTCTTATACGTGTCCCTAGAACTTCAACTTCCAATTCTTTGATCTCGCGGCGCGGGGGTCCTATATCTCTCGAGCATGCCGCATCGTCATCCGAGTATGGGCCAGGCAGCTGAAGCAGACCACATGGACCTTTCTGTTAGAGGAGCTGGTTGATCTCAGGGAACTCAGGTTCATCGGCACGCTGCTGGACCGCCGGTATCCCCCGAATGCGCTCATTTTCCACCTCGAGGACGGCGTATACTCTTTCGACTTTCCAAAGAGGGAGTCCGAGCCGAGAAATGCTGCGCCCATTGCAACGTCCTCTTATAATGCGCTTATGAAGCTGGCCAACCTCGAGAGCTCCATCGAAGACGCCATTCAGACGCAGCACCGGATCACAGAGCAAATCAACAACATCCTTGCCAGCTGTACGACCGATGCACCAGACTTGGCCGAGCAGGAGGCTGCTTTGGCTCAGAAGTACGTTGCCATGCAACAGCATAGAAATCGAGTTGCGCAGGCGAGGAGGGACGAACTGCGGGAGTCGCTGCGTGAGCGCAGTGCTGCCATTGCCAGGGGCAGAGAGCTCCAGGAGAAGGTGGACGAAGACATTAGGAACAACCGTGAATCGCTCGAGGCCTCCAAGCAGCTGCTGGAGCAGACGCAGCAGCAAATCCGCGGTCAGCGCCGCCGCATCTGCTCCGAACTGGCCGACATTTTCCCCATTACGCCAATACCCAACGCGCCGCCGCTTTCCTTCCAGATCTGCAACGTGCCGCTTCCGAATTCGACCTACGACGCTGCCACCGCCAGGGCTATCAACGAAGACGTTCTATCAGCTGGGCTGGGACTTGTTACGCTGCTTACACGCCACTTACAGCTATATCTCTCACATGCGCTGCCTTATCCGCTCTATCACTTTGGCTCTCGCTCCTATGCAAAAGACGAAATCTCTCTCCTCTCGGACAAGGGTGGCTCACGCCGAGAGTTCCCGCTCTATCTGCCCAGGGGAGGATCAACCGCTCTACAGTGGCGCTTCGAATACGCCTGGTTCCTCCTCAACAAGGACATTGAATCTCTCTGCACCTCCCAGGGCCTCAAGGTCGTTGATATTCGACATACGCTCCCGAACCTCAAGTATCTCCTGTACGTCTGCAGCGCTGGCACGGAAGAGGTTCCGGCGCGGAAAAGGGGCGGCGTCCGGGGCCTGTGGGCGAGCAGGCTCAAGGGAAGGATCTCGGGCGTGCCGTCGCTGGCGGATGGCGAGAGCAGCAGTGCTGCGGGCAGCAGGCGTGGGAGCACGGATAGTGAACTGGCAGGCCAACATGGTGATGTGCTGCGGCATGCCATTGCCAAGGGTACCAATGGACATGGAAGCCTCAACAGCAACGGCAACGGCAATGGGGATCATACCAGTCATGGCTCAGAGGGGGACGTGGTTGATGGGGCTTGGAGTCCGAACGGAGACTTGGCCCTGCCGTTTGGTGATGCGAAGTTTACGTTGAGGACGAAGGGCCTCAGAGAGAACATTTCGGGGTGAAGACGGAAAATGGTGTTGGTTTCCTCTTTCATGATCTGGTGTTTTAAAAGGGGGGGTAGGGGGGGGAGTTGGGGATATCCTCAGCGGGGTTGACGACAAGCGATCATTTTAGCAACATCTATTCACAATGCGACGAAGCGATTTGGCGATACACAACCTGATGACAGAAGGAATCGTTCAATGATTTGATAATCTAAGGGAGAGCAAAAAGAAAAAAACATACAACAGCCGGTGTTCGCCAGTGGTCACCCACCTGACTACTAATCTGCCGGTTAGTGGCTTGTCTTTAGGGGAGCAGACGGGACCCTGAATTTTCCACTACCTATGGTCGTATGTGCTAGGAAGGGGGAGCTCAATCGCTTCATGTGCTGGGTAGAGCAGCGAGTACAACAGTGAGGGTTGAATAGGAGAGAAGAGAAGACGGGTGGGGGTGGGGGTAGGGGGGCGGAGGGAGGGATTGTAGAGGAGCCGTCCCAGGTTTGACGAGGAATGGTGGGCTTGATCTAGGGAGAGAGATCGGTATCGGAGGAACTGGGCTGTGGCAATGAGGAAATAGGAGATGTGCTCGTCCAGCTGGTAGTATATATCAATGTTGACGCTTTGGCTGAACGGCTTCATACTAGGCTCTTTTTCCATGGAGCTGTCATTCAGATATTGTACTTTGATCTAATGAAATGGTTAGTAGGTCCTCATGGTTGCGGCAAACACCCTCAAGCAAATAGACCGCCAGCCCCTGATATTCTCACTCAACAATAAGCATATTTCCCTTTCCGCTTCAACAAGAGCAAAACCCAATCTTCATTCCCGATAGGGCACCCCGAAACACCATGCTTGAATGGAAAGACAAAGAAAGAAACAAAGGCACCCGTGCGTATACATGACCCCAGTCTCAGTCCCCCTACGTTCTCGCAAACTTGACACTCTTCCTCCGTTCCCTCTCCCCCGTCATGGTCGCCCGTCCCGGACTCGAGCTGAGAATGCCTCCGCCGCCGCTCTTGTTCAGTGCCTCCCTCGCCATGCCGACGGCTTTGCTCTGCGGCACCTCGTTCGCATCGCTCTTGATGCTGCGGTCGACGCTCATGCTGCTCGGCCCGGTGCGCCCTGGACTGGACCTCCTGCTGGTGCTCGTCCGCGAGAACTCCTCCCGCATCCGCCCGCTGTCCACGGCGGCGGCCCGACCGAGCTCTTCCGCCCTGGCGGCCGCCGTTTCGCCCCTGTATTTCCCAGGGAGGCAGGCATGGCCGCAGCCGTCGACGGGACAGCATCCGTCGCTGTAGACGGTCGATGAGGAGGACACCTCAGCGGGTCCGAGAGCCGCGTGCCAGGTCTGCATGCACGAGGCGTGGCCGCCGTGGCAGCAGCTGGGACAGTACCACCATTCCGTCATCCACGTTTCTATGCTGGGGATGTCAACGACTTCGGTAGGCAGCGAGCTGGCGATCTCGGCATCTCGATGTCCGCATACTGCACAAGGGCTCACCGGCTGGCGGCACCTTTCACACGTCCAAAGGGCAGCGTCACCGCTGCTGCGGTCGATTTCTCGAGGCTTGCGGCAGTTGGAGCACATGAAGCCTGCTTTGACGCCTTGCTGGGCCGGTGTGAACAGAGAGGTGTAATTCTCGCCCCAGTTGGGCAGCCCAGCAGGCCAGCCTTTGATGGCCAAGTTGCGCAGGAGCGCGGCCTCCACGAAGAGGCTCATTCCCATGAGACGGGAGTGGTGCTGTCGCAGGACAGCAGTTGCTTGAAAGGTGTCAATGACGGTTTCGGGGACCAGGGGCTTGAGCAGGAGCACCATGGCCGAGGCATTGAGCGCCGAAGTCCGTGACTCGAATTCCAGCGCCCGCGTTAAAAGAGAGTAAGGGTTAAGCGGACATGCAGGTATAGTGGTGGTCTTGAAGGTTTTTAATTCCGACGCCTCTGTAGGGAAGGGGTAAGGGGGGTCACCCGGCCAGGGAAAGTAGTCAGTCACGACAATATGAGGGCTTGGGTCGTACTCGGGAGCCGTCGCCACAGGGGCTGGGCTGGGCAGTCGAGCCATCAGGATGTCGTTGGAAGGAGTCGGGTGGTGGCCGGCAAACCCCTGGTGGACATCGGAATCGGTCTGCGAAGCAAAAGACACCTGGGAAGGGTATGTCTCGTCCGTGACAGCAGTCGTTTGAGAGATCATGAAGACTTCTTCTTCCGGAGAGTCTACCCGAGCAAGCGGCTCAGATCCAGTCGACGGCTTCTTAGTTTGTGTCGGCGACTGCGGCTCGCCATCCTCGTGAGCCAGACTGGCAAACTCGGCACCAATTTGATTGCCAATTGCCGAGATTCGCAGTGAGTCGGGCTTCAAAGAGCTCGGGGCATTGGACGAGTCCCTCCTAGGTGAAGTAATATCACTATCGGAGGAGAACACTTGAGCAAAGCTGTCGGTCGAATCGTGCCTTGTGGCTTTTACTCGATGAGGCGGCTGAGCATCACTGAATGGTTTCTTGGACATCGGCACATCAATAGCCCGTGATAAAGCCTCCATGTCGTAGAAGTCATATCCCTCTGTGATGGACACCTTGGACGTTTCACTGCCCTGGCTCACCTCTGAGATCGGGGCGGAGTCGTGACGCTGGCGTGGGCTCAGACGGTAAGATCCATGAGCAGACGGTCCCAAGTTGAGGCTTTCAGGTTCGATAATGGGTGTTAATTTCTTCCCGTGAAGATAGTGCCGCTCATCCCACTCTACGGTGTCGTCGTCGCCCACGGGTCTCGCAAGCGGGGTTGGCACGTTGGAAGTGCTTTCGATCTCTTCGGACAACAGCGACCTCGCCATTGAAAAGCGGCCATCGACGCTGCCTGCTTGGCCGGACGGTCTGCGTGGTGTGTCTTCGCCATTGGCGAGACGGTTGACATGGATATGACTGGGCGTCTTCTTGATGGTCACCTTACCCTCGTCGAGACTCCTCTTGCGGAACCGAGCTGTTCGAAGCCGTAGATGATACTCGGCACGCTTCTCCAGCAGCAGTGACATCGCATAAGCGAGGATGCGCCATGTCTGTGACAGTCGGAACAATCGGACATTCTCAGCTGCCACGGCATACTGTTCCATGATACCCGCCACACGCTGGATGAGCGTCCTCTTGTCGGCTCCATCACTGGGTAGGTCTCGTTGAAGGGTTTCTAGATATATGCTTGAGAGATATTTGTACACGCCCACCGACTTTGCGGACGGAACATGTCCGGATGCCATGCCCTGCTGGGTCTTGAAGATACCAGTGACGTTGATTGACTGCTCCAGGCCGAGAACCTGCTTCCCATCATCTGACAGGTTGGGCAAGGACGGCGGAGTGGTGCTCATTGGCAAGCCGGACCTGGTGCTGAAGCGTCGTTTGCGGACTGTCCGCCTCCGCGGTCCTAGGAAGCTGCCCAGAACGTCCTCTTCCGAGTCGCTTCGGCTGACGCTGAGCATCGGGGTGTTGGGGCTTGTGCTGAATGGTGTTCGGGGAATCACCTCGGCATCATGGCTGACAGACGCGTGCGGCCGCGGTGGTTGCGGCCTCTCGTCAAGGAACATGACCACGTCTCCCCGGGATGAAAAGGCCATGGCAGAGGTTGACATCCGGTCAATGACTTTGGGCGCATAGGCAACGTCGCACTGGTTGAACATGCCGTCCCGCCCCACGGTCCAGAGCATGTCCTGGTCCAGCCAGTAGAGTGCCGACGGCGAGCTGTCGAAGCGCTCAATCTCCTTATAAGGCATCGCCGGCCTAGCCAAATCCCAGATATGCACGACAGAGCTGCCGTATCTTCGATTGCTCGTCTCGTCGTAAGTCACTGCCACCTGGGCGAGACGACGGGTCTGGGCAGTTGCGGACCACAAACCCGGCCGCCAGGCAATGGTGGTCACCGGAGCCGGTGTGGTGATGCTCCATTTGGGCTTCTGCCGCTTGTCTGCCGTCGCCCCAAAGTCCCACACGTGCAGCTTGGCATCCCAGCCAGCGCTCATCAGGTGGACGCCGTCTGCATGCCAGGCAATGGCAGAGCACGACTTTTCATGCGCATTGATCCGTAGCAGGGGCCGCGACGCCTGCCTGACGTCCCATTTCATAATCACACCCGAATCCGTGCAGCAGGCCATCTCGTGTCCGACCTTGGGCGACCACTTGACCTGCCTGACCGAGTCGTTGGTCTTGAGCTGCGAGAACCGCTGCCTGAACGTCAGGAAGCCTGCCCTGGTCTGCAGGGGCGCAGAGACGTCAAAGACCCGGACAACTCCATCCTGGCTGCCGGACAGCACCCAGCTCTTGAGGTGAGGGTTCACGTCCAGACTATTCACCTGCCGGGAGTCCTCCTGCATCTGTATGTACTCGAGGGGCTCCGATGCGCCGCCGGACCCCAGCCTGGCAACGTCGTAGGCGAAGATGCGCCCGGCCGCACAAGCTGTGAAGATGGTTGACGCGCCTTGCCACTTGACATCGCGAATGTTGAGCTGGTCCGCAACAAGGCTCCCTCCCGCGCCGGACGACTTCTGCGCCGTGATTGCCGCCCTGACGTCCACGCCGTCCGTAAACTTGAAGCTGAAGCTCGAGTCGCCAGCTGTGTCCGACACGACCGTCTTGAGGATGTGAGGGCCGCCCAGCACCGCGGCTCGGTGGTCGGGCGTCACGTCGAGGCAGGCAATCGGGCTGCCGACAGGATAGACGGCATTCTGCGACTTGGAAGGCCGGAAGATGGTCGGGATGGTTCCTTGGTTGCTGGCCAGGTCGCCGCTGCTGGCATCTGGCGCAGCCTTGCCGAGAAGCTTGCGCATGATCCTCGAGTCGAAGTGCGCCTGGCGTGACATGCCCTTCCGCTCAATGGCGCATCGCGTGGGCTGTCAGGCTGTTCTAGGGCTCAATTGCGTGTTGCGGTGAGGCGCGCAGGGTGGAAATGCTCAGTGATGAAGCATGGATTGCTCAAGCTAGAGGTAATCATGCCTGACGGCAGATGAGCATGAAGTCACCAAAGAACCCGACGCTACAGCTTAAGTTGTGTTGCTCAAAGGTACCTGTACCTCTGCAGCAGCCTGATGTTCCGTGGCGAGCGATGTAGTGGGGAAACCTGCACTGAGCTTCAGACTCCAATTGAAGTGGGGGATTTTCACTGCAAGTAATGCGCAACACAACTTGAACTGGAAGCACAGGAGAGCATCAATTTCGCAGCTCATCTCGGGCAGCATTAGACAAGAAACAGGTCACCCTTGGCGGCTTTGAAGTCTAGTATTGCCAAACTGCTACAGAGTTGTCCATTGCTGTCGTATGCAGCTCTAGACAAGAATATAATGTTATGGCCAGTTGATGCCATGATTGAAAGCCTCCAGAATCGGTAACGAATAACCCCAATGCATAGTGGTAGCAGTACTCTGTCCACTTGAAAAGACATCCAGATACCAGCAAAATGAGGTCTTGACGTCGATTATTCAAGGCCCATACCATCTGGCTGTTATTTTAGCACCAATCGTGAAGGCTAACCGCTCTCCAAAGCATTGTGCGTTCCCATTGTTCCCTGACAGGCCAAAGTCACAACCTGGCGAAGCTCTTCAGGGCCTTGTCCAGCAGATGCTGAGAAAGGCTCATTTTCTATTGATGACGGCAGCGAGATCCAAACCCGTTCCGGCTTGACTCCTGGACCCTAAAGAAATCGAGTCAGCCACGAGCCGAGCGTTATGGTCGCCCTCTAAGAATGCCTACCTCGCTGGTTTAAATTCCACAATGCCGACGTGCCATGGCCGTGGGCCATCACATCGGCCGCACACATTTGCTGTACTGCATTACCGCTCAGACTCTTCACGCATCATCAGCCTTGGCCTCGGGACTCCTGCTTCGGCTGCGTCCTCTCCGGCCGCCAGGCCTGCCTCCTCCTTGCCTGCCCTTGCCCGGTGGGGGTCTGACAAAGGCAAAGTCAACTTGAATCGTCTGGTCTAGCAGCTTTGTGTTGTGTGCTCCATCGATTGCGGCGCGCGCCTCTTCTAGTGTCGCGTACTCGATCAAAGCGTATCCCTAGGAAAGAAAGAATAAGCGCTCTGTTCGCAGGCTCCGTCTCTCCGCCAGAGAGTCATACCTTGACATAACCACTGCGCCTATCGAGGTTCAGGTGAAGGTTCTTGATCTCTCCGTAGTCGCCGAACTTGTCCTGCAAGGCTTCCTCGTCGGCCTCCTCGTGGACGTTCGTGACGATGATGATCCACCCCTCGATTGACCGGACGGCTGTTGCCTTGGTATGTGTTTGCATTTCGGCCTCGTTTCGCGTTGAGGACGGCGCAACGTCGTCGACTTCCATATCTACGTCGGCCATCTTGGGCAATGCGTGGCGTGGCGATCGCGTGGTGAGATTTGCTGGGATGATGCTCAGGCTGAAGCTTTGCAGCACTGCACCATATCGCGGGGCCGAGAAAGTTCCAAGTTGGCCTGCTGTCCATACACGTCACGTGACCGTGATTTTCACGAAAGGCTTCTCTCGCATGGCCTTCAGGATTTCGTGCATTTCGTTGACCTGCTGGTATCGCTTTCTTCTTTGCTACTTCTTACGTTTTGTGTACAACTAGCTTTCCGGGATATGCTCTACGTATGTCGACGTGCTTGGTATGGGCAACGGAATACATGCTTTGAGCCGGATAAAAAGTGAGGGATAGTCGAACGAGGCAAGGCAAAGGAACAGCGTCGTTGCAAAGAGACATGGAGCAGACAGGCAGCCCACAAACAGACCCAGAGTAGATGCAAAGCTGAATTTCTTTGTCTCGACAGTCGTGCCGTGATCCCATCAAAAATATCACAGACACCATCAACGGAACTTGAAATCGCGGACGAATCTTCGTTATATTGACAAACGACACCAGACGCCGAGAAGAGCCGTCGCGCTTCTTCGCATCTCTCATATTGTGGATGATGCTCAGCCTGCCGATCGACCCGACTCATTCCATTTCCCTTCTGCTGAAATTAAGCAACCATCGGAGAACGGCCCCGTTGTCAACCTTCACATCCTTCTCTCCCTAGCCGTCATCGTAATTGCTTAAGAGCCGGGGTTGGGGTTCATCTATCGCCGTCGTCAGTAACCAGAGCCCACGCAGCGCAACCTGCTCCGATATTCTCACCTTCCGCTTGCCACCGGTCAGGGTGACGTTGACGAATCGTCGGATGTACTTGTGGCGCTTGAGAGCACGGCCCTTGGGGGTCTTGGGCTTCTCCTGGGGCTCGACCTGTGAAGTTGAAAACGGTCAATACTCTGGATTCGGCAGCGGAGGGGGAAAGCGTTTCGGTTCGGCGTACTTTGGGGGTCTGAGACTTGACCTTGCCTGTTGAGATACAGTCAGTGAACCCGTCGATGGGAGCAAAACTTTTGATGATGGCTTGGACGTACCGGCACGGGCAAGAGATCCGTGAACTTTACCCATGGTGATAGATTGATTTGGCGATGATGTGTGGACGCTGAATCTGCAGTGGCGCGGTGAGATTTTTTGGGGGATTTCGCCAAATGATTGTGGGCAAGAGGAATCTGTCACGTGAGCGGGGACTGCCCTGCCGGATAAACCTAGCCACCGGCTTTGCCTCTGGATAGTTTCCGGCGAATGAGTCAGCGAACTCCATATTTCCAGACATCTCCGTTTGCGTCTTCTGATTGGATTTCACCGCGCCCCACTTCCGGCTCAACGGTAACACGTTCAATCCGATCTGTCTCTCTGTGATATGTCGTCATTGTTCCGCGCGTGTAAACTGGAAGTTTCAAGAATGTCATTTAGTCTTGAACCCCTGAGATGTTGACTGCAAACACTTTGCCATATGCGAACACCGAATCTGTGGTCTATCGTGATGCAGTCCGATACCTTATTATATTAGTCGGTACGTCTTTCGGGCGAATGGCCTTCACTGCATGGTTATGCCGCCAAGAA
This sequence comes from Trichoderma citrinoviride, assembly GCF_003025115.1. Classification (NCBI taxonomy): domain Eukaryota; kingdom Fungi; phylum Ascomycota; class Sordariomycetes; order Hypocreales; family Hypocreaceae; genus Trichoderma; species Trichoderma citrinoviride. The sequence goes on along the minus strand of NW_020194711.1, from coordinate 1,027,592 downwards.
TGATGCATTTCGTGTTCGCAACAAGTAGACAAAGAAAATGACAAAGCCAAAAGAAACTTTCAAAAAAGAAACTCATGGTTCGATGCCGTGTAGAAACTCCTTGAGACATTAGAAAACTGATAACTGATAAAACCAGTAATTCAGAACTGCTGTTGGATGTTTCTCTTAGTATCTTACCCTTTCCGTAAAGCAGCCTCGTCTAACGCATGTGATTGCGGTGACGATGTACAACACTTCTGGACCCGCAGGGAAGCCTGCTTCCATCTTGAAGGTGGTCTTGACGTCACATCTCAAAGAATTGAAAACAAAAGTCACCTCGACGGCATAAAAATTCCGTGCTGATCCGGAGAGTTCAGTCACTCATATAGCATCACCATTGACCTTCGCTAGACACAAAGCACTTTCAGGTGCCATCATGCTCATATTTCCCACACAATGGCGGCATCTCCATCATCCGACGAAAACACAATGGCGGCCTCTTCGTCTCTAGAAGCAAACACAATGGCAGAAACTCCATCGCCAGAAGCAACTACAAAGCCTCTCCGAAGGTCAGCCGTCAAACCACGAAAGACGTTTAGAGAACTCTTCCTGCATCGCCTCCCTCACTACAATGGACCCTACAATGTCGGATACATGGATATAGAAGTGCCAGTTCGCCAACCCCGGCCGGTTTCTAACCTTCGAAGACATGGAAAGCCAGTGCTTCGACTAGACACCGTTTTGATGGGAATCTACTATCCGTGTGACCTGCAATCTTCCCCTGGTGCGCATCGCGTCGACTGGATGCCGCGGCCACGAGTAGCGACGGCTAAAGGCTACGCTAAATATCTACATATTCCAGCACTCCCCGTCACTGCATATCTTGCCTGCACCTCCCTTTTCACAAAGCTGCCTGCATTTAGGAACGCCAAACTGGCCGCCCACTGGCCGGAAGATATATGCAAGGACGACTCTGGCCCAACCGGGCAAAAGGCCAGAGAAGAAGAAGATGATCCCACAAGTCGGCCCAAATTCCCCGTCATCATCTTCAGCCATGGGCTTGGTGGTTCACGGCTTTGCTACAGCTCCATATGTGGTGAGCTTGCAAGCTTCGGATTCATCGTTGTGGCGATCGAGCATCGTGATGGCAGCGGCGCCAGGACATATGTCAGTCTTCCGGGCAACGTTGAGGCGGCGGCCATCGAATCATCAACAGCCGAGTTACACACAAATAACGACGATGAGAAGAACGGCAAAGATAAAAAAGTGCAACGTCGAAGAAAAGAAGGACTGAACCCATATTATGTCGTCGACTACATTCTTCCCAAGGACAATGCGCAGGACACCCGCCCTCATAACAGCAGAGGCGTTGACCACATATTGAGATCAGCACAAATCGTACTACGGCAGGAAGAGATCAAAGAAGCCTATTACATTCTCGATCTGATCAATTCGGGCCATGGAGCTGATGTCGCTGCAATGAACCTCCGGAAAAGGGGCAACGTGGGATCCAGCTCGTTAGGCCTCAACGGTATCAACTGGGACGATTGGAAAGACAGCATGTTCCTTAACAACGTCACCATGATGGGACACTCATTTGGAGGCGCAACCACGGTCCAAACCTGCCGAGATGACTCGCTGGAATGGCTAGGCCAAGGCGTCATTCTCGATGCCTGGGGCCAAGCAACGCCACCTGCTGGAGAGACGAGAAAAGAGAGAGTCACAAAGCCCATTATATCAATCTCATCCGAAGCGTTCATGCACTGGAAGGAGAACTTTGATAAAGTCGTCGGGTTCAGTAATGAAGCCCGTGAATCCGGTGCATTATGCTGGATGCTCACAATAGTCGGATCGACTCACCTTGCCATGACCGATCTCGCCATACTCTACCCTCAATGGATGTCAATTTTCATGAAATCCATGGTCAACCCGACACGAGCAATCTCTCTCACAGTCACGGCGTCATTGGAGTTCCTCAAGATCATACTGCCTCCGGAACAGACCAAGTACAACATGTGGGCAGACGAGCAGCTCCTGAAATCTGCGGAGCCACCGTCCGACCCTACAGAGACTCTTCGGACAGATCACGCACCGGACCCCAAATGGGTTGCGGTACGCCTCAAGATACCTAACGAGCTCTCAGTCAGGCTCAAGGCTTGGCTTCGCCGGACTTGGCGGTTCATTATCTGCCGCGGGCGCGAAGTGCTTGAGCTCACTCATGGTTTGCACGACTTTGGGGAACAGGAGGAAATGTGGACTCATATATGTCCTACCCGCGAGGCAATTGAAGCGCATATGAATCGAAATCGTTAGATGGTGTTTACCAGCCGTTTTGCTGAAGCAGAGAATGGCATTGCGAAACGGAGTTTGTGTGACTACGAAGACTGTATATCACGGATGATGATTGATGACTACCTGTATTTTATAACTCTAGAATCTTAACACAGGCCGTTGGTGGGATATACTTTTTGTATATTAGATTAGATGTATATATATTATAAAAGAGGCGCAATGAGCTCTGCATCAACCCAGGCCCAGTGCACCACATGCTCTTTCCCCTTTGATTCAAAGCCTATAGGTAATATGGCCTGAGAAATTGAATAGCACTCGAGAGCGCTGTGTGGTGTTCAACAAGCCGGATGTTCCTCCGGCTTCCGGACTCGGCAGCGGATTTTCCGTAGTGCTACCTAAGGTAATCTTTCTAGACGTCCTTGTGTTCTGCAAACAGATCTGTCAAAGGCATAATGAGCATTCATACTGGTGTTCGATCTCATGCTCGGCTCGCAAGCATCTCTTTACTCGCCAGTGCACCGTCAAAGAGGTAGGCCTGGAATAAGCTGAACGGATACGAAGTTGAGACCATCCTTCCTAGGCTCCCCTCTAAATGGATGTGCATTATTTCTACTCCTTCCGATGAGAATCCTTCCGATTTGGTAGACTTACGTACCCGTACAATGAAGAAACCCCCGGTATCGTCTCTGTGTCACAATACGGAGTACAACCACTCAAGCGGCGATGCCCGGGACACATCCGCCGTGTGGTGATGGTGATCACTGTTTCAAAACCTGGCAGTGTCCGGTTGGCCGCAAGGGTCTTTTCCAGCGGGCCAGACAAATCTCCCTGCATACGTGTGCAAGAAAACGTTGACAATCCGGAGACATCCTGACTTGGATGCCTAGGATGCATACCCTCGTGTGTAGATGGGAGGCAAGCTTCCGACTTAACACTGCAGGTTTGTCGATTCTTCGCCCGAAGGACAGAATATAATACAGTTCAAGGTCGCTTCTGAAACTCTCCCCCGCACATCTTAGAAGTGCTTGGCATATGTAAGATGACCCTTTTACTTCGTAGGTATTGTACAACCCAACATCAACCAATTGCAAACATTACTCGACAATGCTATACATGAGGTACATGTAGAAATAGCCCACTCGAACAGCACAAGCCCAAGGCAAACTCCGTGAAGTCATCAATGAATACAAATGCATCTGCTCCCTGACGAACGCTCAATTTGCCCTCCACAATTTCGGACTCGGCGCTCGCATCTCTCTATTTTGACCCTGGTCCGATGCATGTACTTGGTGTCGTCACCTTGCCTCGGCAGCTGTTCCAGGATCTGCCATGGATCAAAGATGTCAGAAATGATATGGGACCTGAGTAACTGGCATTTCTCCACCTCCACGATGCATCTGTCGTTGAATTTGCGTGATCTTCATCTTTTCGCTTACGCTTATGCACAGTCATATTGCTTAAACCTAAACATCGTATCGGTCCGGGAGATGCTATGCAAGCTAAGGCTAGAGTCGAGGCCACTGCGTAGTCCGACAGAGATATAGATTGCCAGATGGCTTTCCCTTGCCTATTCTTAGTTCTCTTGCTAGTAAGGAAGACCAACTCCGTATCGTATCATCAGAAGGAGGCTCGGCAAAAGCGGGTAATGGTTGGGACATGTCGCCGTGACCTTCGAGCTCCAATTCAGATTGTCGCCATCAGCACCGCCAGATATTACCCACCATCTAAGCTGGTGGTGGCTTCGATTGTCCGCACGGCTTTTCACATCAGCTACCCTTACCTAGCTCCGATGGACAGCTACATGTCGAAGCATTGAAGCTAAAAGTAAAGTTATCTGCAGCGGAAAGACGGATCTGCGGCAGCTGGTCGTCGCCACTAGGGTAGCTGTCAGCCTTGCCTCGTGTGTTTATACTGTGGGCGACACCGCCCATTTCTCACACATTCTTGACCCGAGTCTCTCAAGCCTCTTCTGTAACGAAGTTCACGAGGTTCAGGAGTATTTCATACGAGGAAAGGAGCAGTAAGGCGGCTCGAGTTATTGTTGGCTGCATCTTGAATCGCAAATACTGTCAGATTGGCCTACCCTGGATCAGAGTCGTTCGAAACGGGGCCAATGGAATGAAGTCAAAGAACTGAGAGCTAGGCGGAATTGGCGTCCAAGAAGGCCCCGGATTTCTGTTCCTATTTTTATGCACAGTTCAGAGCGGCTTTGTGGTGGGAATGGGCGAAAACCGAGGTGGAACGACCAACGTCTTGTTGGCGCAGCTAGTGGCAGTTAGCGCCCGGCGGGCCAAAGAGTCGCGATCCATGTCGACGATCGGGCTCCAGCAGCCAGATGCTCTTTTTGGTGCTGGAAAACAGCCACCAAGGCGAGGCTAAGCAGGGGACCAGCGGTGGCTTGTGGGCGTGTCTTAGCGGGTTCGTATTCAGACAGCGGGTGGAGGTCCATTGTCCCGAGCGGGCGAAGATGGAGCCCAGTCGAATGAAGCTCAGCTTTCAGAGCATCGAGCGGCACGGCGACAGGCGCGCTAAAGAGCTGGTGCCGTCAGTTGGCATCCTCCACCGCATCGTACATGCACGTCGCCATGCAGCTAGTAGTAGAATCAATTATTAGCTGAGCTGTTCCGGCACGTAGCCATCAGTCAATCAATCGGACTCGACGGGTAGCACCATGATTATCGCCATCGCCACATCTCCTGCGGCCCGACACTCCTCGCTTCGCCGGCGTGAGGTGCCTTTAGCCTCACATGCCCTGCCTGGCTGTCCGTCTGCCTCTCCGTCCGTCCATCTGTTCCCCGGAAAGCTGGAATCATCCATCACTGCTTGCATTGTGGGTTCCATGACCTGCCTACACCAGACTCCGTTAGCACAGCCTGCAAGGTCGCACCGTCGACGGTGAGGGAGGGCCAGGGACCAGAGAGTCGGCATCTCTCGCCCACTGGTGAAGGACGGAGTTATCGCCGTGAGACCACCGCAACGTATCGTCGAGGCAAGGTACCCGACCTTGTACGGGACAAGTGGACTCAATACCAACCGTATTAGTAGTACGACTTGTTCAACTTGCCTCCGTCAGTCCATCGACATCTCCCGCCAGTTCAGCTGGCCCAGGGGCCCGCCTGCTCGGCCCATTGGACCACCTCTGTCGCATCTGTCTCAGCGGTTGCACACCACCATTGCGCCAAACCTTGCTTCCCCAGCTCGTATTGCGGACACTAAAATCCACGGCCTCGTTTCGCTGGCGCCGCCATCCATCCGCTTGCTCCCGACCCGGGTCGAGTCGACTGTCATCGCACGGCCCTTTGCTAGGTAGGTACGCTTGGTGCCCAGCAATTGTCGCCAGTCAGTCAGTATTGTACCCAGGCCTCGTCTTAAGTTGTTGCTTCTACCAGCCAGCCCCCACGTGCAGAACAGGCATTGAATGCCAGCGTCGTGCAACGGCCAACGCCAAGCCGCTCTTCTGCCGCACTTCGCCCTCGTTGGGTGATTTTCTCTCTTCTTCTTCATTCTTCTCCTGGCCCTCCGTCGTCGCTCGTTTCGAAGCAAAGCTGGGTGAGCTCCGTGCTCGAGACCGAATCGTCCCACGCCGTCGCACTTCCGCTCCTGATACACGGTGTGCTCGTGAGAGCCGGCCGCCCTCCTCGAAATTCAGCAGAGGCGCATGCTCGCAGCCGTGCGCCGGCTCATCGTCTTACCAGCCACATCGGAGCCACTGACGAAGTCTCTCCCTTTGTGCCGCCTTGCCTGCCAGCTCTCCTCGCTGTCCCTGCCCGTCTATTTTTACAACGCATCCCGTCCGCTCGACCGCTGGTTCGTCGGGCAGTATCTGGCCTTCACGCCCAACTCGCAGGCCTCGCCATGATGTCCAACCACAAGACGCGACCCGCTCGCTCAAACAGCTTGCAGCGCATGCTGGAGCTCGAGCGCCGCTACATGGTAAGCATGCCTGCGCCAGCTAGCCATCTCAAATACCTCGAGGAAGCTAACGCGGTCCCTTTCTTCACACGAATGCAGCTTGAGCGACTCCAGGCCTCGGCTTCGCAAGCGAATGCATTGTCTCCCAACTCGGGCTCGATAGCTGCTGTTGTCTCCAAGCCGCCATCTTCATCGCCAAATCGCCCTGCAGTTCAAGCTCACCGTATCGAGCCATCCCCCCTGGAGAATGCCGCGATGGGCGCCACCGTCTCCAGAGCTAGAGAGACAAGGCCAGACGCTCAGATCGGTTCGGTGACCATCAACGTCAGCTCGCCTATGCTCAAACTGGACCTTGCGCCCGAATCCGACAATGGCGCGCAAAGGGGTGCCGTGGTTGTGCATCAGTCGCCAGCCGTGGACAAGCCAGTCGTCAAGGCTGTCTCTTTCGACGTTCCGCTCAGTGCCTATGAAGAAGAGCGGCGATCCATTTGCCAATCTCCGAGCTGGGAGGCATACGGCCGGCGCAAGAAGAGCGAGAAGAAGGACTCCAAGAAGGAGCAAAAGAAAGAGCAGCTGAAGAAGGAACAGTTGAAGAAGGAAGAAGAGAGAAAGGAGCAGGAGCGCAAAGAGCAGCTGAAAAAGGAGCAGTTGAAAAAGGAGCAACAGAGAAAGGAGGAGCTGAAGAAGGAACAGGTCAAAAAGGAGCAGGCCGAGAAAGAGCAGCGGAAGAGAGAGCAGCAGGCCAAGGCATCGAAGCGCGAAAAGGAAGAGTCCGCGCTTAAGAATGCGTTGATTAAGAAGAAGCGCTTGAGCAAGCAACCTCCTCCTTCGTCGTCGCATGCCATCGAGCAGGCGAATCGCATATCCGTCGAGGCAGCGGCATCTTCCAGAGACAGGCAGAGGCCGTCGAGTGCCCTGGAGTTTTCGCCTCCCGCCAAAAACGACACGCCCGCTCGCCCTTCTCACAGGCGATCCGGCTCCTTCACCTCCCTGATAAGGTCACCCTTCGAGTCTCGGCGGGCTTCCTCCGACACGGCTCGCCCAGTTGAGACGGGCTTCATCGGCGGCATCAAGCTGGAGATACAACGATATGCTGCCAACCAGAAGGCCGCGGAAGAGCCTCAGAACATGGACGAGTCCACGATCCACCCAGCCCTTCGGACGAACAACGCTCACAACCAGAAGTGGTCTGCACCCGCTGCTCGCCCAATCCCGGATTCCCAGCGCCGGGCTTATCCTCCCATCACTCGACATCCGGCTGCAGCCGCCAAGACCAGGTCCCTTATCTCGAGCGCGGAGATGGAGGCTCAGGACACCGGTACAATGGAGAAATGGAGGGCCTTTGTTGGTTTGAAACCCAAAGACCCGGCTGAGTCAACCAAGGCCGCTGCCCAGCAAGAGGGTGCCAAGAAGCCTGCAGTCACTAACGAGGCAAGCAAATCGTCTCCCGCATTGCCATCGCCACAGGCCAACGCGAACACTGGGACAACTTCAGAGATCCGACCCCCAGCGACCGCTGTTCCTACTGTTCCTACTGTTCCCCCAACAGGCTCATCAGCCGGCAGCGGCACCCAAGTCCCCCAGTCTAAGCTCAACGTATCAACAGGCGATCACCAGCTGAGCAATTCTGCCGTCGCACAGAAGCCACCCCAGGAGAAGCTGTCTCAAGCCAACCTTGCCCAGCTGCAGCAGCATGAAAGTAGCGGTCCTATCAAGAGCAGTACTCCCGTAGACAAGGACCTGGTCAACGGTTCCTCCCCCATGGCGGGCTCTCTGCCCCCCGCGCCTCCCCGTCGAAGCTCGAAGCGAAACTCCCTCCTTAGCTTAGATGGCTCAGTATCACCCGTGTCCCGCTCACGCTCGCCAGCACATCGACCCGGTAGCTCTGACTCCACCACTAGTATTGGCGATCGGATATCAGGCAAGCCGAAGAGAACCGCCAATAACACTATAGGTGGAACCGAATCGCAAAGCGGCGGCGTTCCTCTCCAAAACCCTACTTCTCGGGAGGCCGGTCGCACCTCCAGGAACCAGAAGCCAGACCCCATAGAAATACCGACATGGGAGGACATCCAATCCTCTGTCATGCAGGTCATCGAAACAAAGGTCTCGCTGTCTCCGATCCGCAAATCTCACAGCTCCCTTCGGGATGACAGCGATTTCACTGTTCGCCGCCTCACGGACGATTCTGTCCCGACGACATCGGCTGATGATGATTCTTCTGATGACTTCCACTCGGTGTCAACGCCTGGTACGCCTGACACCTCCCGGCCACAATCCGAAAAGGGGCTTCCTCCACCGTCTCAAGATATTGAGGGTCAACGAGCAGGCACAGAGCAGAACCGAGCGAGGAACCTCTCGCAAAGCCCAGTTAAGCAACCACTGCTGCTCCAGATTGGAGGAGGCTTCTCGGGTTCAAGCAGTCCGCCAAAAGTTACACCCACCAAGACTACTCCTGCGGACAGGACACGGGCTGCTCACCATCGGACGCAATCAGCTGTGGATCCTGCACCCGGAGCTGACTTCCTACCCAAACTGAAGCATCAACCCCTGAAGGCTGGGGAAAATGCATTGGTTTCGAAGCAACACGTCCCGTCTGCGGATTCACTGCTTCCTGGGGACGAAAGAGCAAACAGCAAGACTCAACTCGTCGTTGCACCATGGCCCGCCTCCTATCTTGAAGAGGCTCGGAAAGCAGCCCCCTTGGCCCCGCCTCCTCAGGTGCTAGGTTCGCCTCGCCTCGTGCCCAAAGGAACGCCGCCAGCATCGATTCGCAGCCAGCCATCGCCCACCATGGACCTTACGCCAACAAAGGGGCCACGACACACAGCAGGTTCGCCTGTTGGCGGCGAGCCAATTGCCAAGATGTTTGTCGAGTGCTGCGGATGCAAGTACTACCACGACATGCCCAGCAACATTTACGAAGCCATGGCCAACCCAGAGGCTGTGATTCGGCCGCCACGAGGGAATGTCGGATTTACTGGCGCACTGTCCATGACGGTCAAGTGCCCGTGGTGCTCTCACGAGATGAGCACCAAGTGCTGCGCTGGCTATGCCGCTATGGTATACGTCAAGGAGAGGCTCCATTAGTGGCTCGACTCCCCCCTTTCATCCCTTTTTATCTTCTGTTTTTTGGTTATATCATACCATTCACGATGACACGATTTGTTGCGCGCCAAGATTGGGCTTCTCCAGCCAACGCCATCTTCAAAATAATGAGCCACAGTTGGAGGGAGCCATCTGCTGATATTTGATTTCTTTCTCTCCCTCATATTTCTTAACTTTCTTTTTTTCGTTTCTTCCTTATGACGCTTATGATTACGATGATGTACAAAAGTCAAAATGATTACCTATTATGAACATGTAATGCAAAGTTGCTCTGAATTGTGGCTGCTGAAATTGATCATTCAGTTATCTACCAATTGTTCTCATATATGCAGGGGGGGGGGATTCTTCTCGCTCATTTCCATCTGGCCATGTAAAGAGGAGTCTGTCTTGAACATATGTGTGGCTGTGCGCCAAGCGCAGTATTAGCGAAACTGAAATAAAAAATATATCGAGTAATACCTCGTTGCTCTATTCTGCACAAGTGGGCGTATCTATCGACCGACCAACCAGTATATTGTCCCCTCCCATGAGTTACACAGCATAAGTCCTGCGCAGGTCGTGGTTTCGCTGCTGCACCTCGGACACCTTTCTGGCCAAGTCGAGGTTTGTGGAACGCAGAGCCGACATCGCTTGTGTGGCACGGTCGAGCTGGCCGTCGAGGAGTTCCTCTCTCCTCTCGAGGATAGCGACGCGATCTTCCAGAAAGGCCAGTCTAGAAAGGAGACTGGCATCGTACTCCTGGGCGTGCTCGCTGATGCTGCCGGCATCAACGCTGGCGCAATCGTGCATAGCGGCGTCGCTCTTAGCGCTGCTGGCGTCTGTGGTGGTGGTGGAGAGGGCGGCTGAGGAGGAGGAGCCCTTTACGAAGCCGTTTCCAGTAAGGACCTCGATAAAGGGCTTGTAGGGCATCTTTGCCTGGAGGCGGAGGACGTTGTACATCTGGTCGGCGTAGCGGACGGCAAAGGCGGCCATGTCGGGGCCGGTGTCGTGGGTCATGGGCATGGTGCTCAGGGGCTCGACGACGGAGCGGTTGAGGCGGGGCCAGATGTCGTTGGGGGGGCGGGATGGCTGGGGGCGTTCGGATGTGAGGTCTGTTATTTGCTTGATTTCTTTGATTAGAAGTTCTAGGTTGCCGAAGGGGAATAGATGAGAGACTCAAGACGTACGTAGGCGATAGTATTCTTCTCGAAGATCGTACAGAAAGGACTGGATGCTCCAGTGGGTGTTGCGGTCGATGCGAAGGACGGCCTTGAGGATGTCGACGAGCTCTTCGACGAAGTTGCTGGCGGTGGAGGCGATGATGTGGTGGCACAGGAGGTCTTCGAGGTCCTGTACCACGCTGATGAAGTCTTTTGGCATGCTGGGCTTTTTACCCTTATATTCGAGGAGAATAGCGATGATAGAGTATGAGATGACCTTGGGAGGCGAGACTGAAGACTGGTCCAGGAGATGGAATGACTTGGGAGAGAAAATTGCGACGAAAGAGGAGGGAAAAATCGAGAGATAGGAAGGCCTGAGGTTTGGAGGAAGGAGAGAGGCATGGCTGATGCGTGGTAGGTGTTTCGGAGTGTGCACATGGTTCATCACACGTTTTCTGCGTGAATCGGGTGCAGCTAGAAGACGCTGAATTCACTGCTGCTTGACTTGTTTCCTTTGCACTTCGAACCTAAGGTAGTCATTGGGGGAATTTCTTTTGAGTTGGGATTTGAATCACGGCGGGAGGGAGGCGTCATTGCTGTCGTTGTCGTGCTGCCTGTGTGACATAGAGAAGACGCTTATCAGTCAAGTCGAGGAAAACTGAGTTGAATAAGATACTGGGTGGAACAATCAAGCCGGCATACTCTTGAATCTTGGTCAGGTATAGCAGGGCGTGATGCTGAGCGTGATGTGGGTGGTACCAAGAGGGCTTTCATGGTCTACTATGCATGGTCTATCTAGCCTGGCGCTTATCATAACAGTGATAATAAGTGGCTTGTAGTCTGTGTCTGTCGTGGGTCTTAGCAGGCTGATACTGTCTGTGTCCTGCCACTCCTAAGTTGAGGCTATACCCACGCACCCAGATGCAGCCACTGCAGCGAATCAATGGAGTTTAGTCCGCCGTCGTCAGCGCTGCCCGCGCGGCTAAACCCGCCTGAAGAGTGTCACCCAACCCGACGATAAAAGGCAAGCGGCGCCGGCGCCATTCTTTGTACGTAAAAACTGCCTACACTAAGCCGGCCTATTACTCCGATGCCGTCCACTTTTTTTTTCTCCTTCTGTTGATTCTCCCCCCGTCATCTTTCCCGCCTCCGATTCCCACTCTCAACCAACAATCCATCCGACGACCTCTGATCGGGATTGATGAGTACTTTCATCCTTGTCGTACTGACCACTAGCTACAATGAGCTCAAAGGGCTCGGGTGAAGCAACAAAGGGTGAGTCGAGGCGTGTTAGTCCTCTGTCCTTGTTTCTTTCTTCCCCTGCGGATTTTGATTCTCGCTTGCTTGACGAGGGTGCGCGTTGCTGATCCGATCCGATCCGCCGAAAAAGGCTGCCGCAGTTGTATGCGGCGACGCATCCGATGTGACCTCGGCCGCCCGGCTTGTGCGAAATGCATCAAGAAGGGCCTCGTCTGCCCGGGATACGGGCGACACCTTCGCTGGGCTGATGGCGTGGCCGTCCGCGGCAAGCTCAAGGGCCAGAGGCTGCCCGTTGCTGGGTCGCTGCCCATGGAAATGACTTTATCGACAATCGAGGATCCCATTGCTGCACCAAAGCCGAGCACTGCTAGTACTATCGCTACTCCTGTTCCTCCTGCTGCTGCTGCTCCCGTCCCTGTTGCTACTCCTGTCCTTGATACTGCTCCTGTCCCTGCTGCTACGCCTGTCCCTGTTGCTAGTCCTGCCCCTGCCGTCGACCCCAGTACGACGAACTCTTCCGGAGCCCTCCAAGTGACAAGGCCGACATCTATCAGCATCAAGTCCATGGAAAACACCCCTGCTGCTCAAGGTTTACTACTAAACTATACCCAGTGGGCGTCTTCACCAGAGATCATCGAATATTATGACAAGTATCTTGCGGGACGCATGGTCTGGGTCGACTCGGATGAAAATGATTATCGGCGTCGGATGCTACCCATGGCTGCCAACGCTCCAGGTCTTCGGTTTGCCATTGCCGCCTTTTCTCTCTACCATGGACCCATGAAGTTCCCGAGCGAGCTGGCCCGCTATCACGAAGAGGCACGCGACGCATGCTTAAATGTTGTCAGGGAACAGCTGCGGGAAATGAATGATCGACTCAACAGCGGAGCCGAGCTTAATACCCGCGACGACGTCGCCAACGCGGAATGGGTCCTGGCCTGCATTCTCGTCATCGCCAACTACGAAATGGCCAAGAATCACTCCGAGGCGGCTGAAAGTCATAGGCTTGCAGCGAGAACCATCGTCAACGTGTTTGGAAAGAACGAAGCGTGTAACAAGGGCCTTTTTGCATTTCTGAGGAATCAACTTGCGATTCACGAGGTTCTCGGCTCGGCAACATCCTTCGACTTGAAAGACGTTGCAGAAACCGTCTTACCCACATCCGACTCTGGCGACCGTGTGCTGTTCTCTGAGTATCTCTCTTTTCTGCACCAGATTACGCTGGCTTCTCGGCGATCCATGGCCGTCAACGAGGCCATTGATGTGTCTACATGGCCCCAGAGCTTCACCATATCAGAAGTCCAGTCACGCTTCGAGCAGGCAAGAGGGCAGACGTTGATGATAGCAGGAAAGCTGCAAATGGAACCTCCGGTTGTGCGTCGGGACTTTATCCGGCTGGTGGACCTATATCACCATGCTGCGATTGTCTATGCATACAGATGCCTGGGCTATGCGACGCCTGACAACTTTGACTGGCTGGCTTCCGTCACAAAGCTGTTTGACCAGCTGGACAAGATTGAAAACCCCTCGCTCTGCATCCAGAACCTCCCGTGGCCCATCTTCATTGCGGGTACTGAGTGCTACGGCGACGTGGAAAGGCAGCAGAAAGTTACTGAAATTCTCGATAAAACGATCAGAACCACTGGCTTCAACCAATACGAAACCATCCGGAGCTTCTTCACCGCTTTCTGGAACGGCCCAGAGCCAAACTGGCTACCGGTTGCACAACAACTGCAAGCGAACGGACTGAGGATTCTTGTTGTTTGAAGACGTAAGGAGCATCTTCGTCAACAAAACATGGTTCTTCTAATCTATCTGCGGATGGTCTCCTCATCTAGGACATTGAATATCTCCTCCATGGGATCCTTGTACCGGTACAAGCCCAGGGCTGGCGGGCAGAGTCCATATCCGAGCAAACGCAGCAGTTGTGGTGAGAAGCCCCGATCCTTTGCTAGCTCTGGCGGCAGTTCCAGATACTGATTCTCTTCCTGCCTCAGTGTTCCTTTGCACATGAATACGCCAATTGTCTCGCGTGCGTCGTCCCTAAGCGTTTGAAGATTGTCAGCTACTGTGGCTACTAGAACGTTTTCTGAGGCAAATTACTTTGTGACGTTTGCGCCTCCCGCATGATATACGTTGCCAACGAACATAGCAGCGTCTCCCACCTCGAGCTCCGCCGAAATGGTCTCTTCCTTGAGAGGGCACCTGTCTGGCCCCCACAAGTGGCTCTTTGGAATAATCACTGTCGCGCCGTTCTCCTTTGTCGTCTTGGACAATGCCTAGTTTCACGCACGGTCGTCAGCCGGTATTTGTGTGGCCGTCAGGAGGATATTACGATTGGAACTCATACCGTGACGCAGCCTAGCATGACGGGCATATCGCAGTTCCGAGTGTGATAGTCTGAATCGTCCCTGTGGAGTGGTTGCTGCTTGCCGCCGGGCTCGACGCGAAAGCCCACTATGCTTGCGATCTGCGGCTTTGCTGCCACCGTCTTCTGCTCTTGGCCCTCCCAGTAGGTGTATCTGCTGGTCAACATACGCTCGGCGACGGACTGGAAGAGCGGGTTCACCACCAGCTTGGCACTGGCTGGTGACTTGGCCAGAATGCCATGAGCGCGCTTCGTTGTGCTGGGAAAGAAACCAGCTGGATCCGGCCTGTCCGAGTCGAAGATGGGCTTGAGATCGGTCTTGATCTGCGCGCAGAGAGATTGGGGGACCAGGTTCTTGACGATTACGGCGCCGTCCCTATCGAGGATAGACTCTAGCAGGGCGGCATCTGTAGCCGGATCGTCGGCATAGACAGTGGTGATTTCCTTGCCGGCTTCGGAGGGAAACTCGGCCGTGGTGTAATGCTGGGTGCCGGTCATTTTTCTGTTACAAGCGGCTTGATACTACACGCAGGATACTTGATGAGCTCGAACCAGGTCGAGATGAGACGAAATAATGATAATGGAAGTTTACTGGTATGATGTCGAGGACCCACGGCCCTCATTTATACCTTGTTTCTCTACTTTATTGAATGAAGAAGCTGTCCATGAAGTCCCAAGTTGGGGAATTAGCCAGAGAAGGAGACTTCATCGCCACCTTGCCACTCCAAGCAACTATATCGAGAATGACATGCAACCCCAACCCCGTCACGAGGGGAAAGAAAACAACATGGAAAACCCGGACAATGCCACGCAAAGTGGTTGCAGCAAGTCAGTTACCAAGAGGGGAAAGAGAAAGGGAAGGAGAACCATAATCGAAAAGTACAAGTCCGATCTGTTCGATGGGGTCGGGAGGGCGTCTCCGGTTAGTAACCTGATGTGGTTTAGGGAGGGACCCGGGGGGAAGAGTGTAGCATGGGGGGGAAAATAAGAGAGGGGAAAGAATGAAGGTTCTCTTGTTATAAAATGCCGGCGGAGTGTTAGTGATGGGGGCAAGAGGATTCTTTTCTTTCCTTTGTCGGGTATGGATTTCTTTTGTTATATCTTGTAGATGAAATTTCAGTGATGGTATGTGAGAAAGAGTAATATGTATAATAACGGGGGTCTTCCTCGTGGTGATAAATTGAAGTCCGATTTATATTGAATTTTGCTGCTTTTGACATCCTTGTACAGATTGATTGGCTATTCCAAGATGGGCCATATGAATGCTGTTAATGGCACAGAATAAGACCCAGGCAAGAACTTGATGTGCTCGTCTTCTTGATGGGACTCATCACGTCACAGATCAAACGACTGTGGGCTTTTGTCTCATCAAATCGCTATCTGTGACTTACATCCCAGCCTAAATCCACTCATTGGGTTCCATTCGGGGCTGCCTTCTTCTTGGCCTCAGTCGCTGCATCTAGCGCAACCTTGAGCGTGTCGATCAGGTCCTCCACCTCTTCCAAACCGGCAGAAAGCCTGATGCTCTCCTCAATGGCGCCATACTTTCTGAACTCCTCCCTCTCCTCCTTCTTCTTTCCAAACATCATCATGTTATACGCCAGCATGATGGTGACGTGGCCACCCAGATGTGGGCTGGAGTAGAAGCCGCATCGGTCGTAGAACGCTTCGGCGGCTGCTACGCTCTCAAACTCGACATTCAACAGGCAGCCGTATCCCGGGTTGGGGAGTTCCGTGGTGCTACGCCTCAAGTAGCGGTCATAGTTGGACTTGTCGGGCAGCAGACTAGGGTACTGGACCTTGGCCACGGGAGAATCATCGCGGCCGATTGTTCGGTGCAGGAAGGTTGCCATGGCCTCCGCGTTCCTATTCAGACGGCGCGTGCGTTGGAGATAATCGGCCGAGTTGAGGAGTATCGTCTCTGCGTCGGCAGTGAAGAACTCATTGTTGAAGGCCTTGGCAAATCGTGAAGACAGCTCGTTGTAGTGAGGAGAAAGTGGGTTGAGGACAATGGAGCCGCCGAGGGCATCAGCTCTGCCGTTGAAGGACTTGGTGAGAGAGGTAAGGAGGATGTCGGAGTCGGCCAAAACGTCGACATTGGCAAACCCCGCCAGAGTGTCATCAACAATCAGCACGAAACCATGTTTCTCAGACAGTTTCTTGAGGCGAGACAGATCTGTGCTTTCCGTCGTTGGGTTCCCCGGAAATTCAACAATGACGAAGCTTACTTTTCTGCCTTGGCTCGCTTCCCCGTCAAGCCACGCCTCCATTTCGTCGAGACCTTGCTTATCAACCTTGCCAAAGTGCTTGAATCCATTGGGACTCTCTTCGTGTAGATGATGGTGTGTGTTGTGGAAGACGACGCCGAGGACAATATTGGTTCCGGGGCGGTACTCCTGGATAAGATTTGTCGCGTAGAAGATGGCGGCCATGCCGGTAGGGAAGAGAAGGACGTCACTAGGTTTGCTCTTGACGAGCTCTGGATCGATGGCACCACGGTGAACAAAGTAGTTGATACGTTCGCGGAGCAGTTGATGAGCTGGGCCAACAGGTGTATAAGTTGGCTTGGGAGGGTTCTTGTAGTCATCGAACGAGACTTCAACCAAGGTGTCGATATCCTTCATCAAGTGCTCGGCCATCCGAATAGAAAGTCCAAGCCCGGGAGTTCCCCAGCTGAGCAAAAGCGCCTTGGTGTCGGCTGGTTCAAACAAGACGGCATAGAGACGATGTCCAGCAACATCAACACACTTGAAGGTGAGCTTTTCTGGATCAATGACCGCCTCTTCGCGAGCCTTGTTCTGAACATGGCCCGCCGTATAAGGCCACATGACAGGATTGAGATACACCATGCAGGACTTGCCCTCATGACCTAGTCTCTTCGCAACCTCTTGGCCGAGCTATACATGTACACGATCAGAGGGCTTGCCAGTTATTGTCGAAGTATGTTGTGTAGCTCACCATGGCAGCGGAGTGCGTTGGACCAAAGCGCGGATAAATATGAACGACTTTGGCCATGGGAGACATGTCTCCATCGCGGAAGTTTCGAAGCATGCCCCATCCAGGCAGGTTGCTGATGATGCTGTAAGGGGTCTGAGGCGGCGGCGCATGGCCAAAGTCGGACTGTGGTTTGAGGACGACCATTTTGCTGTTCTCGACGAGAGCTGACCCTTCCTTGAGGTATTATAGAGAGGCAAATATACAAACACGCAATGATGCAGAGATCCAAAGATGAAGGAGCCCAAGGAGGGCAGCAGCTCCAGGACTCCGCGGTCATATATGAACTACAGCAGCGCCAGTTCCACCAGCAAGCCGCATGCATGCTGCAGGGGAGAACCAACGCCGTGATTCGTAGCGTTCGGGCAGCTTATGCGGTTCGTAGCCCATTGATTCGAGGCTAGCGGACCAGGTCCAAGATCCGTCAGAGGCGCAGGCGAGTGGTGCTACTGTCGTTACCCAATGATTTGCTGCCGCTAGCGCCGCTCACTTGGTGGCTCACCAAGCTCACGTAGGATGAAGCTTGCATTTGTGTACGTGTAGCCTTCGGAGGTTGGGCATCACCAGTTTTGGCGGGTCGTGTAAGCTGCTGGCAAGCGATGTAAGACCGTATATAGCGTCGCTTTCTTCTTTCGTCTCTACGCAGTAAACTCACCCAATAAGTTTATCTTTTAGACGCGCCCTTCGTATGTCCGATCTCCAGGAGGCGAAAGTTCCACATAAGCAACGGGAAGTGACAGCAGACAGCTCGTTTGGCTCGTCAAGCAGTGACCCGATATGGACAGGCTGTGGGCCAGAGTTCGGTGGCTGATGGGCCTTTGACAAAAGGACAAGCCGGCTGGCACTTGTTGGTAGTAATCACAATGTGATGGAGTGACAAATCAATTGGATGGTGTTCACTGCAAGATACGAAGCTGCACGAAAGATGTTGATTGACAGATATCGCGGGAAGGAGACGGAGGTTGTCATCTTCCACGTGATCTCATGAGGAGCTTGGAAAGGAAGCTGCCATCGGAACAGAGGTGTGACTTCCATGGGACATGCCTTCAGGCTGATAAGAGGTATCGGTGGAATAACTCATGCCTGACTGCTACTGCAATACAAAGTTCAGGATGGAGTGTATGAGTGCCAAGGGACATTTGAAGATGGCTCTGTGCAGTGCTTGCCTTGTGATCCTTCAAACACCTTGATAGCCCTACAAGGACAAGCGATGGCCCGTCTTTCCACGGCACCCAAGATGAACTAGTCTCTTTGGATGACCACCAGGTCTGGATCTGCATGTCTCTACGGCTCTCCCTATGCTATCATCCAACAGTGCGTATGTGGTTCAGCCGTATGGGGCTCTAGAATCAACTGCACCGTTGACTCCCCCAACACTCACCAAGGCGCCACTTACACAGGCGCCTTTCCCAAGCCCAAAATCAGCCTCACCCGCAACGACCCTCCTCCCTTCCAAACACATCTGCACAAGGCTAATATGCAAGAGAATCCAATAGTCTATGCTGTTCCTCTCAGCTTCTGAACAGCTGCATACCTTCACGACACCCTTTTTCTTGCTGATGCTCTTCCCCACTGAGGCCGATGATTGGCCGCCTCAGCTCCCCGGTTTTGCCCAACTCCGCACTCACAAGCGGCCGAGGGTCGGAGGCCGGTTCTCCGAAGAGGCAGTTTCGGAGGGCGCGTTGCATGACGAACTTGGATTCTTGGATCGAGGTTCTGTGTGTAACACGCTGTATTTGGGTGTGATGTCGAAGAGGGATGGATGAGGCTCTTATGAACCTGTTATATACCTTATAGAGGATCTATTTGCTGGTTTACAAGATTCAGTGTTGGAACTATAGCCCTCTTGACGCTGCTATAGGCATCTACTATACACCAGCCATCAACTTACAACACCATGTCCAACATCATCGTCATCGGGTAAGTCCCTTCTCATCCCTCATCCAGACATCATGCCTCAACTCGTCCAACCCCCTCAGAGCCGGCGTAATCGGCCTCAGCGCCGCCCTCCGCCTCCAACAAGCCGGCCACGCCGTCACCATCATCGCAAGGGACTTCCCAACGCCCTTCGAGGCCGCCGACAAGCGCGCCCTCATCAACTACACCTCGCAATGGGGCGGCGCGCACAACCGCTGGGTCCTGCCCACAAACCCCGGCGAGCAGCGCGAGCACGGCTTCTCGCTCGTGACGTATCGCCACATGGAGGCCACGGCGGCCGGGTTCCCCGAGGCGGGCATCACGTTCATGAAGGGCATCGAGTACTTTGAGAACCCGCCGCCCGTGAATCGGGACTTGACGGTGGAAAAGGCGCTGCAGCTGGGACTCGCGGATTTCAAGCTGCTAGGCAAGGGCGACTTTCCGGATGACAAGGTTGCTTGGGGGTGTGAGTATAAGACGTGGTGCGTGAATCCCATGGTGTACTGCTCGTTTCTGCTCCGCCGCTTTCACATCCTCGGCGGGAAAGCCATACAGATGGAACTGCGCAACTTGAACGAAGCGTTCCTCATCAGGAACGTGCCGGGAGTTAAGATTGTCGTGAACTGCTCCGGCGCGGGCTTCAACGACCCAGCCGTGTTTCCCACACGAGGTAAGCTATCAGACTCATGTTTACCTGATACATACATCTCAGGGAATCGAAATCGAATGATGGGACGTCGTATGTCGTGAGTTGACACAATTACTCCCCTTAGGACAAACTTGTCTCGTCGCAAACCCCTGCGATGCCACAGTCACCCGCCAAAACGCAGACGGATCCTGGACCTTTTGCGTCCCGCGAAACTTCCACGGCGGCACCGTCATCGGCGGGACAAAGGAGCCCGACGACTGGGACCCGGAGCCGAGGCCAGAGACGCGCGCCCGCCTCCTGTCTGCCTTTGCAGCGACGTATCCCCCCATCGTGGCCGACGGGCCCCTGAAGCCGCTGGGCGACATTGTCGGGCGGAGGCCGACCCGCAGGGGCGGGATCCGGCTGGAGAGGGAGGACATTCCGGCCGGTGAGATCAAGGGCCTGGATGATGGCGAGGCGAGACTGGTTGTGCATGCGTATGGCCTTGGGGGTAGGGGGTTTGAGCTTTCGTGGGGTGTTGCGGAGGAAGTGATGGAGCTTGTCAAGCAGCGAGTTTCTAATAGTCGTCTATAAACCGGCCGCTGCGCTACCCAAGAAGCAGCCTTGCCCCCTTTTCTCCCTTTCTTGACATCTTCGTATCGTACAAGTTCCCGTCTTCCGAGTGTATCTATATTTATACATGACTCCCTTCCTCTCCAACGTGGTACTCAAACATGGAATCCCATCAAGGGTCTTTGATCAAAGCAAATTGCCCTCCCTGCGCCAACAAAAAGAAACGCCAACGAACCATGAATATGTGTGAACTTCCATTCCCCAATCCCCGACGATAGAGTCAGTCTCACTTGGCGCTGCCTTCGGGTCTTAGAGGAGGCAGCTTTTCTCCCCTCTTCTCCATCTCTTTGTGCCTCGACAACCTGACTTCCTCCGGCAGCCCCCACCACTCGCGCATAAACTCTTCTTGCGCCGCGGCCATCTTGGCTTTCCTCTCGCGCTGCCGCTGTCGCTCCAGTCGTAGCGCGAACCACTCCTCTCGCGCGGCGTCTTGTTCTTCTTGCGTTGCCTTGGCCTTCATGCAGGCGTTCATGGCGGTGTGTTCGGCTCGGCAGGCGAATGTGACGCTGAACGTTCGGCCGAGAGCGCAGTTGGCGAAGGCTAATTTTTGGGGGGTTCGTCAGTTTCTTTAGCAAAGACTTTCTATGACAGCTCCAACGAGGAGAGGAGGGGGAGGAAGTGAGGGGGATTCAATGGACCGCTTTCATATGATTGCCTTCCAAGACAAGCAAGCCAGCCCAGATAAAGCAGCAGCAATCAATGCGATTCGCCTTACCTTTGATTTCCTCGGCGCATGCCTTGCGCACCCGGGCATAGTATATATCTCGGACCTGCGACTCCTGCGAAGCCGACAAGGGCAGCGGGTTCCGCGACGGGACGCCGAGCCGCGGTTTGGGAACGTCGGGGGATTCTGCGGCCATCGTGGCCATTGAGCTGTCGCAGTTTCTGTTGTTTTGCGACGGTTTTATCTAAAAGACTAAAAGAGCGCTGAGTGAAGCAGTTGTTTTTCGTTGCTGTCTCGAGAGTGCCTAGACGGCGGTGGGTTTTCGTACGATGGAGGGCCGGTCGATTCTGAAGCTTGAGCGGATCTTTGGAGTGGTAATCCGTCAAATGGGTTTGAGCTGGGCCGATCCGGCGGCAGAAACATCCACCGCCTGCCTTCTTTGACTTACAGCAAACAGTGATGTACTCACTCCGGATTCCTTCTCTGTTCCCTTCTTCTTCTTCTTCACGCACACATATTTTACGATATTGTGCAAAAGTTTTAAAGGCAATCGCATTTTGACTGCTCATTGCAGCCGCCAGTGCTTTGTGATATATAATAGGTATCTACCGTTGTTTCATCCAGTTCATTACTTATAGCCAACCATTACCCCATGGGATATCCATAAAATCATTGCGCCCCGCACATCTGTCAATTCAACTTCTTTCACCTCTCCTCCAGCTCCGACATTTTCTACTTATATCTTGAATCAAGGAGCCTGATAGGGAGCCTGCTGGGGAGGAGGCGAGGTTGTGTGGTGGGAAGGTGCCTCGTGGTACTGCTGAGGGGGATACTGGCCATATGTCTGCGGGTCCTGGGGAGGAGGAGAGTAGGCAGTCGACGGCTGGTAGGGAGACTGAGCCGGCGGGTAAGGGCTGGTGGTCTGAGGAGGATACTGGTCCTGCGGGTATTGACCTTGCGGGGGGTATTGGTTGTTGGGCTGGGCAGTGTTCTGCGGCGGGATGAGCGTCTGCTGCTGCTGCTGAGCCTGGTCCTGCTTGGGCTCCATGACGAAGGTCTGCTGGGTAGGCGCGGTTTCAGTGTCGAACAGGAAGCGGCCTTCCTTGCGGCCCTTGAGGAAGCTATGCAGAGTCCAGGCAAAGCTGGCGATAAAGAGAAGCCTATCGCATCGGGGTCAGCTACAGCGGACGATCCAGACCCAACTTCTTTTGAACTCACCAGACCAAGGCGCCAAGGCCCGCGATGGCAGCGAGCATGTCACCACCGGATTTGAAGAGGATGACGTCGCGCTTCTTGAAGCATGTCTTGCTATTGAAGAGGCTGCCATCGTCGAAACATCCGTCAACGGTGACGTTGAAGACGAACTTGGCGCGCCTGGCAGCGACAGCGGCAAAGGTTGCCAGCCAGAGGATCATCATGACACCGTCGAGGACGATGACGGCAACGACGTGGTAGATCTGGTGGAGCGTTGACACTCTTTCGCTCAGGATGGCGTACAAGACAACGAGCCAAGTGATGATGGCCTGTCTCGGTGTTAATTAGGTTGTCTTGGGACGATACATGCAAAGAGGCATTCGCTTACAATGGCCAGAGCGAGGCCTTCTTCGTCGAGGTACGCATCGTGCATCAACCGAGCAGCCAGGGCAAGGATGACGAGGGAGATGAGGATCTGGAAGATGCGGACGACGAAGACCCAAATGGGCGTGACCAGAATATGGTCGGGTTTTCCTTCAGGCTGCTGCATAATGGGCGAGTTGCTTGCGTGTAAGCCAGTTCTCGTGTGTATCTCCTTGGATGCTCCTCAACGTCTGATACGGTACGAGCTACAGGGAGACTTGTCAGCCCGTCTTATACAAGTCGAGGCAAGGCAAAAGAAATGAGTTGAACAACACAGCCGAGGGACCAAGGCACGACGCCGGCAGCAGGGCGGCACAGCATTCTTATTGCTGGCCGCCCGTCGCCCATCGTCAAGCTCGCTAGGGCTGTAGCAAGCATACAAGCGTCTGCTAATAGTAGCAACAGCATCTCTTCGTCCTCCGCCACCGGCACGTCTCTCAGCCTAGCAGCAGTCGGTGAGGCAGACTGCCGGCCCCATCACGCCCTTCGTCTGCATCGCCTATCAAAGATTTCGCAGTGTCTGCCCGCGCCAGCGACGCGACTAGCTGCCTTGGTGCCCCCCTCTCGGGTTCAGCCGCAGCCCAGGGTGGTCGTTTAGGTCTCGCTGCGTTGTTTGTCACTTTTTGGCCAGGCACATAGGATCAGGGACTGGGGGACTTGTCGAATCGCTAGCCGGTGCGGCTGTGGCAGCCCAAGAGGCGGTTTGATGGCGTTCTGGACCCGCAATGCTCGAGATTCCCCAAGATGCATTGATGGGAGGATTGGTGATGCGGAGCTGCAAACGAGGGTTCCGAAGGCCTTGCTCGCGTCGGTGCAACGACACGGAGAGAAGGGTGTGAGTGGGCATGGAACGGCAAATACAAGTGGTGCTGCATGCACGAATACTGCGTACAAGAGAAATCAAAGCCATCAGGCAGGCCGGGGTGGGCTGGGTTGGCACTTGTGGCTTGCATGAGAAGCTGGATGATTTTGATGAGGTTGTAAGCCCACGGTCTAAGTCGGCTACTATTGGCGCTGTATGCGCATATCTCATGTACATCCCGCCAACGATTTGTCGCTTCCGACAGGCGGATCCGCGGAGTCGATTCCCTGGTGGAAGCAAGCCTCGTGGGAAGGATGAGACTATCGACTGTCAATTATCAAGAAAAAAAGAAAAAGGCGAAATACCTAAAATGATGATTGGCACAACTGACGGCATAGCAGCCAGGGTCTTTGAATGTACTACCAGCACGAAGTATACTACTATGTAGTAGTACATGCACATGCAGGCCTGAACCCTTTTTCGCCTTTGAACGCTCCCTTGCATGGACGCAGCAGCTTAAGCTGAAAGCGTGTCCATGTTGCGCGTGCTACCATGTGATCGTACGAGCGTCTAGATGGAGTCCCCTTGCATGCAAGGCGCCGTGGCTGTACTTTGTGCTACAGCTCCTCAACACGCTCTAATCTCCACCATTTCTCCATGTTCTATATATACCCAAGGTAAGATACAGGCAGACAGACAGACCAAGACACATGCAGACGGATAGACAAACTTGGCAGCTCGTGAGAGAATCCACAACAGAGATCGATTAAGTTTGGATAACCTTGAAAAAAGCCCTTCCCGAAACGCAGCAAGATCGGCGCCCGTGCGGGATTGGTTCCGCTGTCATTACGTAGGTAGTAGCTCCAAGGTTCTCTCCGTCAGCACTTCATTTTGGCACAGATTGACTTTTTACCTAGTATTTCGATCGTATAATAGACGTAGAAGAGGTGCAAGGATGCATTATTACTACAGAGAGATGAAGAGATATGGAGAGAGAGATTGGGTTGTTCAACAAGGGGATCTGCCGCGGAAAAGGTGCTTGGTGTGTGTGACTCAACCTGATGCATTCTGCTCAACAACAAACTTGATTTAAACCTCAGCCTCACTTTTTCTTTCCCAGTACTCTAGCGCCCTTGGCCCGTCTTTGTGCCATCAGGCCGTTCGCTTAAACCGATCCAGGCCGTGTTACTGGACGATATCCTGCGGCATCTTATCACGAGCATCATCTCTTCCATGTCCGTGTCGATCAATTGATCAAGGCGTGTGGACGGAGCAGCCCAGGGCGCGTGTTTCCGTGTGACTGGCAGGCCGTTCAGCTGCGCATCCACAGCCCGTAGAGCCTCAATTCTGGGGGTTTCTGCTGGCCGCCACATCCGCTTCCCCATCACAAGGGTCGCCGCGCGCCCTTTTGCTAAATATCCCTTGCTGGCAAGATCCTTGCTCCATTCATATTCACATCATTTCCTCGCTGTCCTTGTTGAAGCTTTTGAACTTTTTTGGAATTTGTTTCGCTATTCTTTTTACATTATGCGTGTATACAGGGCGTAAATCACAAGCCTGGCGAGATCCTCACTCACACCTTCTCGTTGGGTCCGGCAATGAGAATTTTGATGGCCTCTCCAGACTTGACCTTCTGGAACGCCTCCTCCGCCTGCTTGAAGCTGACAATGCCCGTAATCAGCTTCTTCACATCCACCCGCCCCGTCCGGACCAGCTCGACAGCAAGCTCGTAGTCTCCGGCGCCGTAGCGGAACGATCCCCTGGCCGTCACCTCCTTGAGGCACATGGCCATGATCGGGAAGTTGATGTCGCTCTTGCCCATGCCGCCCTGGACGTACGTGCCGCCCATGCGCACGACGTGAATGCTCGTCTGGATCGACGGCTCCGCGCCGCTGGCGTCAATCACGACGTCGGCGCCGCCGGGCAGCTCCGCCAGCTCCTTGATGGCCCTTGCGTTCTCCTCGGGCGAGACGCGCTGGGAGACGTACGTGTGCGTCGAGCTGAAGTCGCGCGCAAAGTCCAGCTTGGACTGCACGATGTCGACGCTGACGATCTTGGTGGCGCCGTAGGACTTGGCCACGGCGGCGCACAGCAGGCCGACGGGGCCCGCGCCCATGACGACGACGGACTGGCCCGGCTGGATGCGGGCCTGCTTGACGATGTGGACGGCCACGGCCAGCGGCTCGATCAGCGCGCCCTCCTGCAGCGAGACGTTGTCCGGCAGCTTGTAGCAGAAGTCGGCCGGCGCCGCCCACAGGCCCGTCAGGGTGCCGTGGTACGGCGGCGTGGCGGCGAAGACCATGTCCGGGCACAGGTTGTACTTGCCGGCGCGGCAGAAGGAGCACCGCCGGCACGGGTAGCCGGGCTCGAGGGCGACGCGGTCGCCGGGCTTGAGGCTCTTGACGGCCGGGCCGACCTCGACGACGGTGCCGGCGGACTCGTGGCCCAGCACCATCGGGTCCTTGACCACGAAGTGGCCGATGGCGCCGTGCACCCAGTAGTGCACGTCGGAGCCGCAGATGCCCGTGTAGTTGACGGCGACGAGGACGTCGTTGGGGTCCGCGATGGTCGGCTTGGGCCGCTCCTCAAAGGTGACGTCGCCGGGCTTGTTCAGGACGAAGGAGAGGTTCTGTTATTCTCGCGCCGAGGGGGCCAAGTCAGCTCCAGATTCTCAATCTCTAGTCTCTCTCTCACACCTCTCTCTCTCAAGACCACCATTCGCCTCTCCATTGAGGGAATCCTCTTACGCTGATCGCATCCTTGTTGATCGTTTGTGTCGCCATCTTCGAAACTGTAGAACGGTTGTTCAAAGCCAAGTCCAATCGACGCTTTTTGGCGGGGTGATGTCTGGTCTCAGCTGTCACAATGACGACGTGAAGAAGCAAGAGATGGACAAGAAAGCAGACTGAGAAAAGAAGGGAACAATCTTCCCAAGACCAAGATGGCAAATCCCATTATATACTCCATCCCTCCATCCCCGCATTGGGTATTTCAGCCATGGTATGACAATTTCCATCCGCGAAAACGAGTTTCTTCCCAACGCCGCCGAACCGTCGCCCCACGATAGCTCATTGGAGAGAAGCCTAACAAGCTCCCACGTCGTCCATGGAGATACTCAGAAGGGAACCCCCGCGCCTGGTGCTGCTACTCTGCGCGCCTAAGACTTTTGGCAGAGGGCCCAGGTTCCTGGGCTGGGCTCGATGAAGTTCTAGGGAAGCGATTTGCCGTGGCAGCCCACAATTATAAGAGGACCAATGGCAATTTAACCGGCGACAATAACCGCGCCAATGGGAGAAGTGCTGGACAATTGCTGGAGGTTATGGTGACCTGCGGTTTCGGCTTTTCGATGGGCCTTTCGTTCGTTTGATTGATGTCAGGCAGACAGACAGACTATCGATATTTTCAACCCACGTGCTGTATCATGTATGTGACGAGCCCGAAGAGTCGTCATCTAGGACGGCATGCACATGGATTCTGCATACCCGACTTACAGATTCCATCGAAGAAGTTCTGCGCCACTGGTTTGCACACGAATACCCCGAGGCATTCCGAGTGCTAGAGAGGAGCGAAGAGGCAGCGCCAATCCCGCTTACCCTGGAGCAAGTGAAATAACCTGATCAGGCCACTGGATATCATTATGAAAGAAGGTAGTGTTGTCCGGAAGACAGCGTTTGTACGAATATTATGATATCTCATCAATGGCGTTGTCAGAAATTTTGTATTAAAGATCCTGCAGCTGTCCGTTTACGTACATCAAGATACCCATGAAGGCAACAACTACTAGAGCACTTACACCAGCTGCATCTTTATACAAACGAAACTGACGAACTACTTCATTCGATGCTCACCAAAGCTGAATGGCTGAGAATGACCTGGAGGCACTCTTTTGAATTGAGTGTGCAGTGCTGAGTCGCGATGAGGCTTGCCGCTCGCATGTACACACACTCCATGGTTGCTCAGTGCGCCTTTTCGCTCCCAAGTATTAATATTAATACCTTAGGCATGCTTCAATCGGCCGGGTATCTCCAATGTCTTATAAAAACTCTCACATCGAAGAACTCCTTTAGGACTCATCCGAGACCGTGACTTTTCACGATTTCTAAGATGCCTCTCGAATCCTTGAACTTCCGCAGTCTCCAAGTCATCGCCCGGCTTTGGGGTTTCTCGATCGCTTTCGTCTCCTGGCACATATACCTACTACTCCCTTAGATAGCTGATATATCCAGGTAGATATATATGCCATGAAAAGTGGTTGCTACTCTCCTGTTAATGCCTCGTTGCGGCAAGCCTTGCAGCAAGTACATAAGCGCATTGATGCCCAACGCCCGGCTACAGACTCTTTCCCTGATCCATCGCTCCCCCTCTTTCTTGCCTGTGTGTTTAACAGATATAGTTCTTCCTCGATTACTGCTTCTCAGGAATGCCAGAGATCATCGATAACGGATACTGCACTCCCGTCTGACGCCGCATCATGGCACAGGGAAGTAGAGCATGCCTTCAAGAAACTGGGAAACAGACCCAAGAAGGCGTCTGGGTCCAAGGTGAAATACAGGGACTGGCCTCATCTCAGGATCATCCAGAAGATCTCCGAGGAAAAGACCCGTGGTCAAAAACGCTGTTTTGCGGCCATCTAAAGGGTGCCTCCGGCGATGACCCCGAACGAAAACGTCAACCGTCTATTCTGGACAGATTGAGACCAAATACTCTCATCAGCAATAAAAAGCCGAGTGTTTAGGGGAACATCCCACCTGGGCTAGTAACATTAACGCGTAACAAAGAGGCAACCTTCAAATCTCTTTGCAAGGCTTCGCATTGTCGATATGGTGAATCAGAGAAACCTGTAACTTCATGGGCGCTGCCATCATCCATGTAACATGACGAGGGCGTCGTCTCGTATGCTGCCATCACCTGTCTGAAACGCCAGCTGACGAGAGGCTCGTATACGGAATGTTTGTTATCGGTGTACATCTGCAATAGATCGAGCCTCTGTCTCATGGAAGCTCAACACCAAGACCTAGGATAACATGAGCTATGATGCCACCTGTGTATACTACATGCTTCGCGGTTGCTTTCCGGACATGTGTGATGCTCGAGCCAAGGACGCAGGGCGATATTGCAGCGCAAAACCGTCAGAGCCAATGGCAGTCCATTTCTCGAGAGACGAACATCAGGCGCAAATGTATCGTAGGTGATGATGACGGCGTGGGGAATCGATGGATCACGGCTATCTTTGCTTCTGCCTTTGTGAACGAGGGCACGGTCAAGTTCGAATTGATGAAGCTTCTTTGCCCGACCTCTGTGAGCCTTCTCGCGTAGCATAGCTTGCGTTGAATTGTCCATTGTTGAACTGGCACACGAGAGAAGTTAATGTCTTCAACTTATTGAGGAACGCAATATTGCTGGGACGTTGGTTCCTACTGGTACTGGTCATAAATCCGCCATGGGTTGCCTTCCTCAGTCTGTCCTTGCAAGCATTTGGTCATACCCAAAGGAAATCGACATAGTGGTGTTCATGGCGGATATATCGTTGTCAAGCAAGTTGCTCTGCCGTGATTGTCAGATTTACCGCTTGGAAAGTCATCCATGGCAAGATCTTGTAAGTGGAAGGAGGGATTGATGCCAGATCAGACACGAAACTAGCAGGCGGGGCCCTTCCCGAATCTCAACCTGCATTAGGCGGGTACTTGCTGGGATCACTTACCTTAGCTATAAGCGTAAGTAGCGGGGTAGCGCTGCCTGGTTGTTTCAGATTCCTGGAAGGAATCACCATGTGTCAAGACCAACAAATTGCAATAGAAGGCGCAGAGAAGGGTGCTTTCCCCGATGAACCGCGCCGAAAACTTTGATAATTGAATCGCGACTTGAATGAGATTTTCTGACCTTTCATCACCAATCTCGTCTCCTCTCGAAATCTCTGTGCTCCCCCGTCTTATGAATCCAATTGCAGTGCGATGACTTTTACAGGTCAATCTCCAAAAATTAAGCGCCCTTGCTGCCGCGACCAACATCCTCCGGCCTATCACAAAGCCTCTCCGATGCGACCAGACGCGATGCCCTAGGCCCTTTGCGCGGCCTATGGCGTTCGTCCAGTGCCTCCAAACTTCAACCCACCCCTGCATTTCCAGCGCTTAACAACACCGATGCAGTGTGATGCGGCCTCTTATTGGCCTGCGGGAAACCGATGGCGCCCACCCTTCAAGATCCAAGTGCTATTTTGAGACACAGACTCGATGGAGAATCACCCATTCGCTCTCTTTGTTCGGCGCGCCGTGTGCCTTTGTCCCTTTACTCCGGCCGCGATCCTCATGCCGACTCGACCAGCCAAAGGCGCTTAATCCACTGATTTTGATGGCGGCATCATCAAGCCAACTGGTTGGGTCGCCGACCTCCTCCCCACCCTCTTCACAAGGCTGACCTTCCCAGATAAAGAATGCTCGTCTTTAATTGTTATATCTGCGCTTGCAGCGCTCTTCTTCCTCCTGCCCTCGCGAGGTGCTCATTCTGCCGTTGTTCTGGGTTGTGTCTGCTCTGCTGGTATCAAGATGCGGCGCTCGACCAACAGACAATGAAGCCGTAGCATCCGTCAACGTTGCTTTTACATTTGGATACCCTTGGTGTTTGTTTCTGCCTTTTGCCAATGCTCTGCTGCTCCACCTCGATACCATCCCCGGCCGCTTCCGTGAAGAAGGCCAATTTGCCTGGTGTGGGTGAAAAGCGTGTATAGATACACGGTTTTCTGCTTGAGCCATGGCTTCACATCAACGATCTGGCAGCGCCAGTTTCTCGCTCTTCCCTAGCCCCAACTTTTCCAAACCTCATCCGGTGGTACGCACCCGTCGCTCTGAATCCCACGAACGTCGAGCGGCCACGCCGCAACAGCAAACCCAGGATAGTCGTGCTACAACACCAGTTGGCTCGCCCTCGCCAGCGCCTGCTCCTGCCCCTGCTCCTGCAGTATCTCCCTCTCCAAATGGCCGACAGACACCTCAACAGAGGGCACACACTCCTCTCGAATTCAACCCTCCGCTCCAGGAAGTATCAGAGGCGGCTTCGGATCATGAGGCTATACCACCGGCGATTGTGGAAGATGAGCAGCCCGATGGCCCTGGCGTGGGACCCAGTCGCCCTGCTCGAGTTCAACAGCCCCGATTGACTCTTGAAGTTCCCAGACCAACGGGTGCTACGTTTGCACCACCTCAGGTGTTCGCCAGCAATAACATCGTGGACCAGCCCAGGAACTCCATCGCCAAGCCCCCCCTGTTCTTCGAAGCCCCCCCAACTCATGAGCAGCCGCCTGCCTTGCGATCTATGTTCCCGACGTATAATCCCGAACTGCCCTTGGACCAACAAAATTATGGCCCGCTTCGATCACATCCGCCGGGAGTGCCCCGGGCTGTTGTCAGCCGCCAGAGTTACCTCGAAGACCCCGACGCAGCACCGGAGCATCCTGCTGTCCGTGATCCTGGCTTCAGAGTCCCTACCCGCTCTCAAAATCCTCCAATCATTCCTGCCATATGCACGACTGAGCAGCTCCAGGATCTTTGGAAAGTCACAAACGGCTGGAAAGCATCCTTCTCCGAGGGACGCGTTTACTGCCTGAAGTTGACGCAGCAGAAAGATGCCCCCGTATACACACTCTCCTCGACTTCACAACCCTTCTATAACCTCCGTCTGGATCCCACATCTGCCT
Source organism: Trichoderma citrinoviride (assembly GCF_003025115.1). Classification (NCBI taxonomy): domain Eukaryota; kingdom Fungi; phylum Ascomycota; class Sordariomycetes; order Hypocreales; family Hypocreaceae; genus Trichoderma; species Trichoderma citrinoviride. The sequence goes on along the minus strand of NW_020194711.1, from coordinate 996,589 downwards.
CAGCCTACGTGTCGCTGACCAGGTACGATCCAAGCAAGGTTTACAAAGCCCCTAAGCAGACGCCGCCTTCCGCGGCAAGCATTTTGAATCATGTCATGGGGGGCAACAGTCGAGCTTCGGATGGAAAGTATTGGCAAGAGGCATTGAATACAACCCTAGAAGAAGAATCCAGGAAACACTCCCCAAACGACGGGCTCGCTGCCCTTCTCATGCCTTGCGCGGCAACAAAGATAGCTTTGGATAGGCCGGATGATCCCGCCACGGTCGCGGCTGCAGAGAGGGAGTGCGGCAGGCTTGTATGGGACGACGACAGTTCAAGTTACTACGTGGTGCATCCGGCCCTGGCGACGCCGTTTTGCGTCACAGTTGAACACTGCCCTGCTTGGTCTCGTGTCGAATACACACTGGAACACCACGAGTCACCGCAACACCTCGCCAAACTGACGCGAGATGGTACCGGCACTGGGTGGTTGGAAATTGACACTGGCGTTGCGTCGAAGATTGAGTCATTCTACATTGTCGACGTAGCTGTTACTGCACTGCTTCTTGTCGCCGCTATGGAGGATAGGAGCTCGCCAAACACGGTGATGGAGGCATTCGAGGCACCTCCGGTACCAGAGCCTCCGAGGCCATCAAGGAGCATCAGCAGTGCTCTGAGCCGACATCGTGATAATGACGATGGGAGGAAGAAGAAGGACAAGAAAGACAAGAGGCGAGGGAAGATGGACCAATTCGAAATCGACATCGAAAGCCAAAACGATAGCTTGGGCAAGGACAACAAAAAGACAGCAGGCGAGGACAAGCTGCCCTTTATACTGCGAGTCATTGTCAAGCTGACAAAGGGAGTATTCAACTGCTTTATATGGATACTTACGATTGGGTTTGCATGTGTCAAGGGAGTTTTCAAGGTTCTGTACAAATGCGTGGGATCCAAGTATTAATATGACAATGTGTGATGATTCATGACAACAGGGAGCAATCAGCGAATCCAACTCGAGTGACTTGTGAGCCACTGTGTCGACAACATGAAGTAGATTCGGTGTATAAGGCCACCCCAGAGCTCTATTATTCCCTGAAAATGAGCTAACGATGACTTCTCTGTAACAAGCCGTAAATAACAGAACGCCAAACTGATATCCTTTTTCGGGGCAACTCCACCGATCATGCATCTATGAACCATATCCCTCTCGCAATTGCACAGCAGCACATTAAGAACAGCGGTCATGATCAAAGCATCCTCCAGCTTCTGTCACTCCGCAAGACCTCCCTCCCCCGCGGAAACCCGATCCACATCTACCTCTTCCTCTTCCTGACCATAATCTTCTTCCCCCTCCTCGTCGTCCCGCCCGAAGTCGCTGTCTTGGCCATCTTTGCCTGCTGGACCTCGAGCTGGCTCTCTGCCATCGTGAGCGACTTGACCTTCTTGCGCGCATGTTGCAGTTTCCGCTTCAGCTCGACGAGGTTCTCAGACCGTTCAAAGGCCGCTTGCTGGTCTTCTCTTGTGGGGCCTTGACTTTCGGCTGCCGCTTGTAGGGCTTCTTCTCGTTCGTCTTCGTTGTCCATGAAGACGATTTTCCGGGGGCCCTTTGCGCCTGATCGCCGCCGCCTCCTCGACGAGCTCTCTTCTTCCTCCGAATCATCAAGATCCTCATCGTCATCATCCGCCGCCTCTTCAGCAGCCAAATCCTCCAGCCCCTTGACGAGCACAGCCTGCTCCTCCAGCCTCGCCAGCTCCTTGACGGCGACCTGCTTCATCGTGCGCACGTACCCCAGGTCCTGCGTCTTGAGCAGCCGCACCGTGTCCATGTCCATGCCCTTGTTGTTGCCGCGGTCGCCCTCGACGCGGCCGTTCCAGGACTTGCCGGACGTGATCTTGGCGCCGGGCCCTTTGCGGGACATCATGCCGAAGTAGAACTCATCCTCGTTGCGGTCGGCGGCCTTTTCGCGGAGGGCCTTGAGCGTGGCTTTTTTCTGGTTGTAGTCTTTTGCGCGTTGGGAGTAGTCCTATTTTTTTTTGTTTGACTGTCAGCATTCACATGTTCTGGGGGGGAGCAAATGGAATGGGCAATGCTTCGTTCTTGAGGAGGGATTTCGTTTACCTTGTGCTTCTCCAGGAGACCGAGGCGGCGGCGCTCGAGGGGTTGCGCGCGCTCCCGATGGGGGCGCCGCTGAATTGAATTCCGTAAGGATGACATCTTGTGTGATCACGCTCACAGAATGCTGGTGGCGTGAAAGAGTCTATGTTGCTTTGATCGCGAAGATGTCGCTGCCTGCTTGGAAGGAAAGCTGTGCTTGGTTGGATATGAGAGAGCGGCAGAATTTCTGAAATTTTTGGCGGTGAAAGTAGAAAGTGGCCGATGATTGGTGGCAGCCGTCAAGCTTAAAGACTCCGACAGAGGCGCTAAGTTGGTACGTACCGATGTGGTGAGCTGAGGCAGCTCCCGTTTGCGATGCTTTTCAGATATCGAAGAAAAAAAAAAAGGGAGGAGTGGGCTGGGCTTGAATACGGAAAAGTATGCCAGGATCTCATGAGCATTCGATTTTGCATCCAGTACGCAAAGTCTGAGAATAGTGGCGTGGTGATGGGATGTCCATTGTACACAATCGTCTATATGCATCTTTTCCATCCAAGTGGTAGTACAGGTCTCCCCCTCATACAGTCGTCTTTTATCATTACCAGTTGAGTCCCATCTCTTGAAACAACGTAAATCTGGATAGTAAAGCGGTCCCGGACCTCTTATGAGGATTTTGGGCGAAGTTGTAGGCCGTATGGGGCGAGCTGCTCATTGCTGAGCTTGCTAGGTGACTGGACAAAAGGATCTTCTCCCTTCATCGTCTTGGGAAAGGCAATGACATCTCGGACAGTGGGCGTGCCGGTCATCAGGGCAGCCAGACGATCGAACCCAAGCGCAAACCCAGCATGAGGAGGACATCCCGAGCGGAGTGCTTCGAACAGGTGCGAAAAGTCCTTGATCCGCTTGTCGGTCATCTTCAAAACGTCCCGCATGATGAAGTCTTGGACGTCGGCAATGTGATTACGAACACTGCCCCCACCAATCTCGACCCCATTAAGGACCAAATCATAAGCGGCGCTCTTTGCTTCTAGAGGGTCCGTGAAGAGCAGCTCCAGGTCTTTCTGGGAGAGGGGCGCAGTAAAGGGGTGGTGAGAAGCCGCAATCCCTGCCGCGCCCTCCTGGCCTGGCTCGCCCTCTTCAACCGGCTTGAACATTGGGAACTCTGTCACCCATACGAACTGAAGTGATCCCGGCTCACCAAGTCGTGGAGTCTCCACGAGGCCTTCTTCAAGAAGCGCCTTCCACAGCAGGTTGCGCATGTCCCCGATCCTCGTTGAACCTGAGTAGTATTGCCCGGCAGGCGTCTCCCGAGCCTGGAAAACAACAAGATCTCCATCTTGGAGGCCGTTTTTTTCTGTTAGCAGATCCAATACGCTCTCGTATTCGAAACCCAGTGAAGAGAACCCGCTTAATGGCTGCCTTGAATCATGAATGAGGATCTGAGGTTTGCCGTCGGGATTATTCGCCAATGAGGGAGGGAGCTCGTCCATGAATTTGGTGACAAACTTCCGCGCTTCAGAAGGAGAGCAGTCCTTCAGCGGCAATGCGAAGGCTTCAATTAGAGGGTTCTCAAGATGAGTGATCATGCCAACAAAGTTGCGGAAAGGCTCAAGGTTCGGCAGGGCATGTATCTGTTGAGAGGTTAGTCATTAGTCAAGAAGTAAAAGCGCTCCTTAGCATACTCTCAGAGGGATGCGTAAATCTGGCTTGTCAGAACCATATGCAGCAATGCTATCCGCAAACGTGATGTTGGTAAACTGATGGGCGACAGGTTGGTCCGCTGGCGGAGCCGTAGAAGGTATATCGGTAACAACTGGAACGACCTCTCCTCGTATTTCTTTGTAGCTGTGTGCGGGTTGAAGGGCAGTCAATGCTCCCAAGACGATATCGTTGATGTCCTTCTGCACCGTCTCAGCTCCGGCGAAAGCCCATTCCATGTCAAGCTGGTTAAGAGCTGTCAGTAATCAGTTCAGTATGATAACCCGAGATTCGCCTTACTTGTGAGAACTCGGGCTGTCGATCGGCTCGAGAATCTTCGTCGCGATAACAGCGAGCCCATTGCATATACCGCATGATACCACTGGCCATGAGGACCTGCTTGTACTGCTGCGGGCTCTGGCTAAGAGCATAAGCAGTACCTTTCTGCCGTGTAGGAACCAGAAACTCCCTAGCGCCTTCGGGAGTCGATTTGAAGAGAGTCGGCGTCTCTATATCAGTGAAGCCCTTCTGGAGCAAGCTTTGGTTGAGCATGCCCTTGAGCCATGATCTAAATTGCAGCCTGGCTTGCAATTCTGGGTGAAATCGGATCTGGAGATGCCTCTTTGTCGGTGGGAACTGGACTTCGGGCGTGACTATGAGATTCTTCGGGATGCTGTTGAGGGCACGTATGCTATCAAGGTAGACGGTCCTCTTGGATGAGCCGTCGCTGCTTGCTGACTCGACATCTGCTGCCTGGTGCTGCTTGATACGAACAAGAACGGGGCTGAAAGCTGGGACCTTGCGAAAGTCCTCGTGTGCTTCACTGTCTCTCTCTGCGCTGGAGCAGACCTGAATCGTCTCACCAGACGGCGTGGTGAGGTCTGCGAATGAAAGGTGCTTTGAGACATTGCGACTCTTGCCTATGAAGCCCACGTAAAAGTCGTCGGATTCAAGGCTGTGTGACTCATCATTGGCTTGGTCTGTAGATGTTAGAGAAAACATTCAAGGTAGACGGACTCCTCGTCTTTCCCAATTGACTTACATTTACGCCAAAGGTCCAATAATGTGTCGCGTTTTGACGAGCCTTGTGCCTCATCTATGGCCGTCTGTGAGTAGAGGCGGCTGTTCCTGTAAATCGCCTGCCGCGGAATCGCTGCCGCAAAAGACTTTACACAAACACGACGACGCAACGCCAGGCTACGGGAACCAACAAGAGGCCCCATTGCCCGATTTTATATATAACTTGGCATTCAATAACAGAAACGAAGCCGTGCAGAGAGTCATGGCATGACTGAAGCCGATAAGATAAAAGGTTGAAGATGGGCTGTTGAAGAGGAAGGCGCTCAGCCCGACGTATTCCCGAGGACCCCACGGCGCTGGAGCTTTAAATTTCTGCCACGCTTGGCGAGCCGAACTTTTTCTTTTTCTTTTTCTTCTTCATCCCTTCCATTCAAATAAACGTACGACCCCCCAGCCTTGGCAAGAAACTCCTCCGAAAGTGCGCCTGATTGCTAACTGAGAGTGTTCCAGGTGATGAGATTGCGTGCATAATATGATGCAGAGCCGCCTTCCTGACCTTTCATGACTCTTCCTTCGGGGCTTCAGGGTCTGGGAGCGATGGAGGGCTGGTTCTATGATATGAGCGTTCGACACACGGACCTTGTTATTGCATCGGACGCGGGAAAAAAGCTCTGACTTATGAAGAATGGAAGACTTTTCTTACTGTTTGTTTTGATGTTTTGATTTGCTCTGATTTTTTCTTTCCCCATTCTCCATTGTCTGTCTGTTGCATCTACATATATTCCCATCCCAATTGCATCTCGATACCCAGTACTAGCGCTTAGGTCTTTCAGTGTCCCGGGATGCTGTACCGATACGATTAATACAGAACGAAATAAAAGGAATTACTAAGTTGTTTAATTTGCTCCTCTAAGACGATCATATCCGTGCCGTGTGTCAAATTGCGTGTAGAGTGTAAATGGCCGGGGGCCATATCACCTCGATCTGTTGTGATATCTCGAGTTTCCTCATCACGGAAATTCCAGCAGAAGCACGACGTAGCCTTGCATATTCCCCTTCTGCAGGCAATTGTTGTGCAGTTCGCCCAGACACGCATATTACCTCATGAGCTTGTTTGCTTCCAGTGTCCGTCACTCGTTAGTGAGTGACTTCCTCTTCCCTACCCCAGCCACCGCAATTCCGCAGCTTCTGCCGCACACGTGCCGCCGCGCTCGGGGTATCTCCATAACCTCAGCCCGACTCCCCAACCTGGCCAGTGCCCAATAGCAGCCCATAGCCGCCGGCAGCAGGAGCAACACCACCACCTCGACTCCAAACGAACTCCAACCCAAACCCACGCCCAGCTCCGCCCGGCTGCCGGTTCGGCCTGACCTCCGTCCAGTCGCCCAACTTTCTTATCCGCCGACGACTCGACGAACGTCACTGTCCCCCTCTCGAAGCCGGAACAAGTCCCTCGCCAGCCCGAACCTCCGCCACGATGAGCTCCTTTGAGAAGTCCGTCAAGGGGGCGACCAAGATCAAGGTGAGTGCGTTTCCAGCTCGGCCCAGCTCAGGCCGGCTTTGTCGCTGCGGCAGCAATGCGACGATGACGATGACAACTCTGGCTACGAGCTCTATGGAGCATTCTTGGCCGTCCTCGGCCGTCCCAGCTGCCAGACCAAACCTGGAGGCGCGAGGCAGGGCGGCCCCAGACAGAGCCAACCAGACAGCTAATCGCTTCTCGTCCATGTGTCTTTGCAGAATGCTCCCCCGAAGACCAAGTACATCGAGCACATCCTAGTTGGCACTCACTCCGGCGAGGCTGGCGTAGCCGAGGTCCTGCGCGCGCTGCAGAACCGGCTGCACGACTCAACATGGACCGTCGTCTTCAAGAGCTTGATGACGGTTCACCTCATGATCCGTGAGGGGTCTCCCGAGGCGACGCTCGCATACCTTGCTCGACACCGAAACATGTTGGCAATTAGCAACTTTGCAGACGGTCCGTTCCATCCGAGGCGACCAAGGAGCTGCAAGCATTTCAGGGGACTGACACTGCACAATAGCTCAAACCCAAGGCCGAAACATCCGTCACTATGCGAATTACCTCATCGAGCGAGTGCGCGCATATCGCGACACAAAGACCGACTGGGTGCGCGCCCCAGAGTCGAGGCTGGAGCGGCTTACTGTCGAGAAGGGCCTGTTGCGCGAGACGGAAGTTGTCCAGCATCAGCTCACGGCCTTGTTGAAATGCGACGTACGTCATAGCATCTCCTGACCATAAAGTCGAAAGCTGACCTGTCTCGCAGCTTCTGGACCAGGAACCAGAAACGGAGATTACAATTGCGGTGTTCCGATTGCTCGTCCTCGACCTCCTACCGCTCTTCCAGGTTTTGAACCAGGGCCTCATTAACATTCTAGGTCAGCTCGAGATGCGCCCCCTTATCGCGCACTATGGCTATGCTAACGCCCATCGTCACAGGCCACTTCTTTGAAATGTCCAAGCCGGATGCCGACAGAGCTATGGAAATCTATCGGACCTTCACCAAGCAGACCGACTATGTCGTCCAGTATCTCAGCACGGCCAAGCAGTGGCAGCACCATACCAGAGTCGAGGTCCCCAAGCTGAAGCATGCGCCCGTCAACCTAGGCCGCCAGCTCGAGGAATATCTCAATGATCCCGATTTCGAGATTCACCGGCGGCAGTACTTGGCAGAGCAGGAGGCAAAGAAGGGCAACAAAGGCTCCAAGTCCAAGACGACCAAAAGTGGCATCGACTTTCCCAAGGCGCCTTCTCCTGCGGCCAACAATCCTTTCCCAGCTCCCGGCAGCGGAAATGCGCCGGCCAAGGTCGAGTCGAAGCCTCAAGCCAACAAGGGCCCGGATCCCGATCTCATCGACTTCTTCGATTCGATCGAGCAGAACCAGATCCCGATGCAGGTCACCTCCAACGGGGCTCCTATGCAAATGCCCATGCAGGGACCGGATTTGCAAGCCTTCCAGGCGCAACAAGCCGGGCTCGGCTTCCAGCCAAGCGGCTTTGTTCAGCAGCCCGGAGGCTTTATTCAGGGCAACGCGTTCCCTCAGCCGGACAATGGCTTCATGCAGCCTCCGCCGCAGCTGCAGCCGACCATCACCGGGTTCAGCGGCTTTGGGCCGCAGCAAGACTTCCAGCACAATCCACTGGGCCCTATCCCGCAGAACACCGTTGCCAACTTCCAGACGCCTGTCCAGCAACCTGTTGGCCTCCAGCCCACAGGGCTCCAGCCTTCACTGGCCGCTCCGCAGACGACCAACCCTTTCCGCCAGTCCATGCTGGTAGCACAACCGACGTCCTCTTCATCCCAGCTGTCGACGCCGACATCGAGCACGCCAACACTCAACCGCCAATCGACGAACCCTTTTGCCCGATCGACAAACTCACCTGGGCAAAACACGAGCCCATTCCAAGCTCAACCTATGCAGCCCCAGCCCACGAGCACCAACCCCTTTGCCCGCAACGCTGCCACCGAAGCTCCGGCGCAGCAGCAGCAGCAGCTCCAAGGACAACAGCCGTCTTCCTCACTTGCTCCACAACCGACTGGCGTTACGAATCCGTTCCGCCAAGGCGCGTTTGTCAACCACACCACCGGCATGGGCTGGCAGCATAATCAGACTCCGGTTGGTGGCGGCCTTGACCATATCCAGACGGTGCCGGTGTTTCCTCGCCCAGCACAGCAGACGCCGTGGCAGCAATGAGTCCCTGGACTGCCTTGCATTCCTTTCTTGAATTGTGTAAGCTCTTGTGATTTGGGAGTCTGGATTTCGTCGTTCTCTTATCGCTCTTCTTCAATGGGTTGTCATCGTTGCTTGGTGGGGTTTCCGCTTCTCTTTTACTCCAAATATCGCATTGAGCAGCGAGGCGTTAGACTTGGGCTTTTTGGGTTGTGTTTCTTTTTCTGCTTTTGCATTTTTCTTGTTCGACTCGAGAGGGAAGAGGACGCGCTGTCGATTCACTATCAGTATGATTACTAGGCAGAATTTTTGGAGGAAGTGTTTTTTTTCCTTTAGCATGCAAAGCCTTATTCTTACTCTTACTCTTCTTGCGTGGTTTTCGCACATTATACAGCACTTTGCTATAAAGTGAGAGAATGCGAGATGGCAGATTGGTTCCATTTGGGCATCTTGTGCTGGACGGAGGGCCTCGTTTGGTAGAAGAGGGTGAGCGTATGTACATCATACGCAGGCCCCCTTTTTCTTTGATCGAAGAGTGGGTGGTCTATGAAGACTCGAGTCTAGGTAGTGCTAATGCTGTAGCGATATGCAGAGGAATAATTACTGTCTGGCCCAGTAGCCGTGATCATTGTGTGAATGAATGCAGGGGATTCGACCTCCTCTATTCTGAGTAACTTGCTATGTACAACGCCCCGTGGTATCGATCTTCGTTTAGAAAGAAAACGACGAAAGTTAAAAAGAGCAACCATATATAGAGAACAAAAAAAAAAAAAAAAAAAAAGCCCGCCTCCAAAAACGCCTTCCTGTATATCGCAAAAACGAACAGACAAAGTCTAGCCCCCCTACGATATCTCCCACCGAGTTTTACGCCCTGAAATATCAACCCGAAATTAGATGATGACCTCACAAGTGGTGAGGCCTCAGAACCCAAGTTCTCCTCTAAAAAGGACCATCCACATCCATCTTGCCGCCCGCTGGCCCCGTCGTGACAGCCTCCAGGGAAGCCGCCACGGTCGCCTCCTCTCTCATGTCCTTGTCCTCGGCGACGAAGACGCCCAGGCCGGAAAAGGCCTCGAACAGCGCTCGCGTGAGGTACTCCTGAGAGCTGTACCCTCCCACGATGTAGTCCTCCTTGGTCCGCGTGACGTCGAGCCACTCGCTCTTGTACTGCGAAAGCTTCTCGGGCGACAGATCGATTCGCTGAGGCGCAAGGTCCAGGCCGCCAAAGGGGTCGTACGGCTTGTCGTCCTGCACCGGCGCGCGCTTGTCCCTGAGGCCGCGGATCGAGAGCCCGCTGCCGCCCATGGTCGCGACGGCATCCAGCGTGGCGTCGCGCTTCTGCTGCCCTCGCTTCTTGAGCAGGATCCGGTCGACGGCCTCCTCGGCGTGCCCCAGCTCCGCGTTCTGCAGGGAGTTGAGCATCTCCTCCCGGAAGCGCGCGGCATTGGCCCTCTCGGCGGCATCCTCCTGCAGCTCCTGGAGGCGGCGCTGGCGAGCGGCGTCCTGCTCCGCGGCGAGGCGCTTCTGCCGCGTCTCGTCGGACTCGCGGGCGAGCTTGCGGTTGCGCTCGATCTCGGCCTTGTGCTGCGCCTCCCATTCGGCGAGCTGGGCTTCGGCCTTTTTCCGCGCTTCGTCGTTTCCGTTGACGAGATCGTCGGTGAGGCACTCCACCATGTAGAGATAGTCGTTGTACGCATCCAGGCTCTCAAAGTCGTCCTCGGCCTTGTTGAAGACGGCAGCCACCCTCCTCCTGATGTCCACCTCGCGCTCGACGCCCAGGTCGCCAAAGAAGGCCGTCTTGAAGCCCCTCAGCCGCAGCGTCTTGTGGCATTCCGCGTAGGGGCACTGGTTGGGCCCGTCCTTGAAGATGCGCTCGACGCACGTCTTGCACATGCGGTGGTAGCACTCGGTGTTGATCCGGAACTCCATGTCCTTGTTGAAGTAGCGGGTGGTTTTGCACACGGGGCAGATCTCGTCCTGGTCGGCTGGGGGCAGAGGCGCGGAGACGAAGGCGGAGGAGTTGGCGTTGGAGGCGTGGCGCACCGAGACGGTGCTGGTGCCGCTCGGACGTGACATTGTTGTGGATTCTTGCGCTGAGAGTCGGCGATGGGTTCGAGGGAGAAGAGTCGAGGTGTCGAGGTTCGAGGCCGCGCTGACACGGCGATCGCGTTGCGGCACGCCAGCCCAAGCGGCAGTCGTGTGTCTCTATGGATCTGATGACGTTGGCAGCGTGTCAACTTGGTATTCTAAACGTTGTATCAAGGACTGTCGGTATCAAATTGAGTCACACGACAGGGAAGATACAGTAGCAGCAGGAAGAGAGAGAGGAGGGAGATGGCGATGGCTTGATTCCAGAATGGCTGACAATTCAAACTTCAAGGCATTTCAAAAGGGAGCGGATTGCTTTCCGCGCTACGGAGCTTCCAGCCAGAGCATGCCGAGTACATAAGCAAGATCCCCGCCCTACGATTGGCTGCTAGCGCCATATAGACGCTGGGCTTAGCGGAACTGCCCCTCCAAGGCCCGCGGCAAGCTTGCAGCTGCCTTTGTTTGTATTACTCGAACTTCCACCAGCATCCATTGCTGTCCGTCGTCCAACGACTCTTTCTTGATACCCATACCATACCATACCAACCCGACTTGAATAGCGCAACAAATCATAAGCTGCACAGATCTTTTTGCCATGGCTGACAAAGGTACGATGCCCTCAAACTTAGGACCCTGCAGCTCCTCTCCATGATATGCGACTCTGTGCCTCTCCGTGGCGCCATCCATGCAGTGTCATGCAGTCTTCGAAAGCTTCAAAAGTTACTGACAAAGCTGTGCGCCGGCTACCTGCAGACCCGTCCCCCGCCGAGGACGCCGCCGCGCGCAAGAAGGAGGCCGAGGAGCAGGCCGCCCTGCCCTACAAGTGGACGCAGACAATCGGCGACCTGGACCTCTCGTTCAACGTCCCCGGGAACCTCAAGTCCAGGGACCTCGTCGTCGACATCAAGAAGCAGTCGCTCACGGCGGGCGTCAAGGGACAGGAGCCCATCATAAGTGTATGTTCCATTTGTTTTTTTTTTTTTTCTCTTTTCATCCTATCCTAGTATAACCATGTTTTGCGCCGCTTGGGGTTTCCCTCTCTCTCTGCGGCGTTTCGTTCCAGCGCTTTCCCTTTGCAGCTATATACAAGGGACGAAACGGAGTCTATAGAACATGTACTCACTTCCAAACCTCACCCAACAGGGCGATCTACCCCACGCCGTCCGCGTTGACGACTCTACATGGACCCTTTCCACAAACTCCGACGGCACAAAGTCGGTCGAGATCCACCTCGACAAGGTCAACAAGATGGAGTGGTGGGCGCACGTCGTCACCAGCGCGCCCACCATCGACGTCACCAAGATCCAGCCCGAAAACTCCAAGCTCTCCGACCTCGACGGCGAGACGAGGAGCATGGTCGAGAAGATGATGTACGACCAGCGACAGAAGGAGAACGGCCTGCCCACCTCGGACGAGCAGAAGAAGGCGGATATCCTCAAGAAGTTCCAGGCGCAGCACCCGGAGATGGATTTCAGTAAGGCCAAGATCCAATAAGGTGCGGAAAGGGGGGTATTGTATAAGATAATGAATAAAATAAACCAATTGTCAAAAACACAAAAAGGGGGTATCATCGCGATTCAAGTGCCATAGCAGCCCGCTCCAAGAATGAGTTGAAGTCCTTGACCTGCTTGAGGATCCCGCCCGTAAAGCTCGACGAGCTGGCTTGCTGCGATACGCGAGACACCAGCAGCTCGAGATTGGCCAGCTCGGCCTCTTTCTGCGCCGCTCGCGAAAGTTCTGGCGCTGCCCTGCCCTGTTCCACGGCGAGATCGACGTCGTGCATGAGGGAAGATGCATCGAGACAATACTACGGCACACATGTTAGTATACGATGATGGGTGTGACAGCGCCAGTCGACTCATACTTTTGACTCTCTGGAATCGGCCTCATGTCTGATTCTGATGGCATCCATTCGAAGGGCGACCTGCTCTCGCTCGGCCTTGATACGCATAATCTCCTCGCGCAAAGCCATCCTCTCTTTCTGCACATGTCGGACTCGCTTCCGCAGGGAGTGCCAGTGGTTCAAGTGAATAGCCTAGCAAAGATCACATTAGTACAATTCCTTCAAACAGTGTAGGTCCCGTTGTTGCCAAGACATACGTGCTGGAGGAACCGAGACTTGAGCTCCTCCCGGTACGCTTCAATGGCCCGCATCTTGATGCGGTATTCCTTCTTCTTTGCCGTGTCCTCTGTGCCGCTGGCCACTTCCTTAAACTGCTCCAGCGTGGAAGATATCACCTCGTCGCAGACCTGGGCAAAGACGTCAATCACGCTCTCTCCTCCGTGGTTGACAAAGGCCATCTCGCTCTGCAGAGGATCTTCATCGTCGTCTTCGTTGCCACGCTTCTTGAGGTTGACGAACCGCTGGACGGTGATTTCGATCATTCCTCCATCGCCCTCGCTCTGGTCACTAAGTCGCTTCTTCGTCTTGGGTTTGGCCTTCTTGGCTTGCGGTTCTTCGTTTTCTTCGTTCTCATCGTTGTAATCTTGGGGCCGTGGTGCGACGCGTTTCCTTGACCTGGCGGGCTTCGGCTTTGCAATGGGTTGCTTTTGAGCAGCCGGGCTTTTGCTTGGGCGCCCGCGCTTTCGCTTGGGAGGCGTCGGCAGCGCTGTTACCTCCTCTTCTTCCTCTTCTGCTTCGGTTGCAACCTCCATTTCAGGCTGAGATTCCGCCTCTGATTGGGGCTCGGGTTCTGGTTCCGACTCCGGTTCGGACTCAGGCTCAGATTCGGGCTCAGGCTCGGGCTCGGACTCATGCTCAGGCTGTATTTCCTCCTCTTCCATAACCTCTGGCTCCTCCAGATCCTGTGATCCCAGCTCTGGAGACGGTCCTCGCGGTCGCCTCGTCGTCTCGTTCAAGATTCTGGCCACTTTCCCCTCATCAATCTCATCCGCGTGTTCTTGCTCCTCCAGCCTGTATTCCTCTTCCTCTCCGTCTTCTTGGGCATAAGTGTCCTCCTCCATAGCCAAATCGGTAGCCTCGGTCCTCTCATCTACCGGTTGCGCTTCCTCATCTATTCCTGCCAGCTGGTGTAAATTGTCCGATGACAGCTCATCTGCCAAATCGCTAGTCTCCTGGCCGTATACTGTTCCAGCTGACCTTGCAGACCGAACCGTCGTTGCATCGCTCCGACGCACTTTGCTCGCGAGTGGCGAAGAGGGCATCGGCATTCCGTCATCTGAAGATATTACTCCCATTAACCTCGCGGTGGAGCTGAGGGTCTCGCTCATGGGCACTCGGCGCCGTTTCCCGCTCCCTGGCGCATCTGCGGGAGACTCTGTCACCTCTTCGATCATCTTCTCTGGACTTTGCGCCGAGCCGGGAGATTGCAGCAGTGCAGCCGATATGGCGCTGGGATGTGGAGGTAAAGTTTCAAGCTCATCTTCAGCATCTAATTCCATCATTTGAGAGGCGCGTGTTCGAACTGAGCTCGAAGAATGCGGCACTTGGAATGCCCTGCCTTGTCTGGGCGTGGGTTCGTCATCTTCCTCGTCCTCCTGCTCCGGGGCCGTCGCATCTTGCATCTCCGTCTCTCTCGGCAGAACTGGCGATTCTGCCGGAGGCGCTGCCGGCTGGGATCTGAGCCGTCGTCGCCGAGGGGTGGAGCTCGATTTGGGCTCTGGCTGAGGCGGCGCATCTTTATCGAGCTTTCTTCTCTTTGCTGAGGTCGTCGGAGAGTATTTGGTGCGGACGGCGGGACTCGAGTTTGATGCGATGGACGACGCAATGACCAGGCTTCCGATGTCGAGGCTGTTGATGTCCAGGTTGAAAGACTCGTCGTCTACATTGGCGCGCCTACGAAGCAATGAGCAAGCTGACCGACTGCGGCGTTGCGATGCCTTTTCATTCGATGGAGGGGAACTCACTGCGCGCCTCTGAGGCGCTCGTTCAAGCGGTCTGCCCGGGTTTGTCGTCCTGTCTGCACGTTAGAGGGAAGCACGAGATGGCGGCGCAAGGTAAGGAAGACATGCCTGTGGCCATTTCAGAGGCAAAGGCTGGGGAGCAAACGCCCTGAACTGCTTTCTACATGTGGGGGCGGGTCAGGAATTGGTTGATTGATGGCTTCTTCTTCTGCTCTAGGGGATGTGAATAGCGTCGAGGTCGTTGGTAGAGGCAGAGGATGAAGGCCGCGGCTCGGGCAGATCAAGATAATGGAAATCTTAGAGCTCACGAGCTGGAGGTGTTAAAAGTGGATTCCGACAGCTGGGACGCGACCGTTTCGAGACACGCGTTGATTAATGCGGTCCGCTACAGATTTGGTGGGGGTTGGTGGTAGGGCTGCGGCCTCAGGTAGCTGTACCTGTCCGTACATGGAACAAGGAGTGACAAAGAAAGTACAGGTACGCAGCGAAGGAACGACTTCAGAAAAGTTCTTGTCACGATGTTCATCTACAGAGCAATTACATTCCATCCTGTGCCATTGTGAATCAAATCTGATAGTACATAGTATTCCCTTGGAGCTGTGAATACCGCCTACAGCCTTGTAGGTAAACCGTCTAGTAAATCCCCCGCTATGCGCCGGGCCTGCCGGCAAAGTTGCCATCATTGAAAACCACACATACTGTACCCAACAGCCAAATGCCTGAACCTTCTGATGAATGTATGACGAAAACCAACGCTAACAAATTCCGCCATCCACTCAACTACTTACAACTCTTCTTCCGGCTGCTTTTTGACGGGGACCCATTCCCGGGCCTCGTCGTCGAACCGGTAGCTAAAAAAGACGTCAGCCAACCTGTTATTCTGCAAAGCAGAGCCTTACGGACGTACCCGTGATATTCTGTATTCGTCAATGAACTCCTCCCGTATTCTGCTTGCAGCATTTCCTCGTAGCGGTAAGGGATCTTGCAGGGCACGCCCTCAAACGTCGTATCTCGCAAAGGGAAGACGTAAGTGTCCTACTCAGCGAATTAGCCTCAATAGCGGGTTGCCCAGACACAAAGCTCTTCCTTACGCGATATTCGTGGCCGAACTTGTCATACAATACGCCTTCGCCCTCCTTGTGATCCAAAGCGTATCTTGCCGCAGTGATGTCGATGTAAAGCCCGGTCTGCATGTCGATCCACCGGGCATCAATGACGTTGGACTTGTCGTCCTGTTCTCGGTGAACGAAATATGGGTTGACCTCGAGCTGGAAGAAGCGGCCTTTCTCCATATCGCCGTACTTGTAATAGTATATGGTCATGTTGTGATAGGCCGCTAGGAAGTACATGTCTGCCTCCGTGACTTGGACGTCTGCATCGTAGTCCCACGGCATGACCTGTAGATCGGTTTAGAACGAGGAATCAGAGCTTTTGCACAGAGGACGTTGAGTAGGCGATACCTTCTTCCCCCACCACCATCCGAGCAGAGATCCATGCATCAGCCATGTCTGAACGCCCAAGTCTCTAAACGTTGCCAGATACGTCTGGACTAAGACTTTGATGGCCTCTCGCTGCTCAGGGTCCTCGAGAAGTATGCGAGAGTACCGGTCATCATAGTGAACGTCGTAGCTGGAGACCGGGTTAGACACGAATAAGTCAAGAACAACGAGTATTTGCAAGCTTTTGGCCAAGCACCTACCGATTCTCATCTATAGAAGATTCACGTTAGTACCGTATATCAACCTGCTGAAAGAGGACGGCAAGGGCCGCGTAACCACACGCAATATCCACTCACGGAAATATTTGGGCACAGTAGCCCTGGCCTTTGCTGAGGGAGCAGCACTAATACCCCAGGCCGACGCCGCCCAGACGGCTGCGATGATGGAACGCTTGGCACAAAACTTCATTTTCGGGGCAGCTTTTGAAAATGCTCGTCAGGGCAAGCTCTGGTCTCCGCAGGAATTCTCCCCTTTTTGACTTGGCCGGAGATCTGGAATGCTGGAGAGGCACTGGCTAGCACCGCCGTTGATGAACCAAGGCCGGAAGTGGAACTGATGCTGCTTTCGCGTCGGCAATTCGATGCCGTAGAAGGGGGACTAGGAAAGCAACCACTCAGCAGCGCCTGTTTCGGTAGCGGTGGGAGCAGTGCATGGGGGGGTTGACGCGCGTATCGACCCTTTTAGGGATGCTGGATGCGGATGTCGCTTGTTGAAAATGTCTGTAGCAGTTATACGAACAGAAACTTGAAAGGCTCAGTGGACAAAGCGAGCTATCGGCGAGACGGACATGGTGCTGCTGCTACTGCTGCTGCTGCTGCTGTGTGCGGCTTTGTATATTTTCTGCTTTTGTTGGAGATAGGGATTTTGACGTTTTCGCCATCTGCTGCAAAAGGTTTGGAGGCTAAGTGGTGAATTTCCGGGGCACCCAATACAGCTCGCCCGCTGCGGTGACATCACGCAACACTCAGTTTGATGAAGCACTGACAACGGGGCTTTCATTGTCGATTGTTTCAGACGTCCTCTGAGCTCTACGCCAGATGTCGTGCACTTTCATGTTGTCTTTGCATCTGTCTGGAGAAAAGTGTCGATGCAAAGAAAACCGCCTGTTCAGGGCCTGCCAAGTTGATGCATTCGTTGTCTGTGAGGTTCCCCCCAAGCCTGTTCTTGTAGATACCTATATCCAGATCTGTTGATCATGGTTGAGTAATCCCATCTGGTCCTTGCACAGGAGAAAGCAGTAAGTAGTTGTAGAACCATAATCGTTACAACTCTAGGCGGCTATGCCGGCAACTATAACCGTGTCTCTTCGTTCCATCAAGGCTTCGGATTGAAACAGCTTGAACCCTTTGGACGCCAACGAATCGACGCTAGCAACTCAGGTACAGACGCTCCCGTATTCCCCTATCGAGCAATAT
The DNA here is from genome assembly GCF_003025115.1 of Trichoderma citrinoviride. Classification (NCBI taxonomy): domain Eukaryota; kingdom Fungi; phylum Ascomycota; class Sordariomycetes; order Hypocreales; family Hypocreaceae; genus Trichoderma; species Trichoderma citrinoviride. Next base: position 979,240 of record NW_020194711.1, on the reverse strand, counting down.
GCAGCTATCAGGGCGTCGTCACAGGAGGTGGGGCTGTGTCGTGCCTCCTGCAACCTGGACTCTGGGGTCTGACGCAAGCTCAGCTTCAGCTCCGCGTTCCCTCAACAGAGCAGTCAACCGTGGACAATCTCCCCTATTCGCCGTCTCTGCGGGCCGTCCAATAGCTTCGATGTCTTTTTGGCCCTGTGAAACTCTCTGATTCGCTTTCTTTACGATCCTTCTCTGCTCGTCCTCTTCTTCTTTTCCTTCCCGTTGTCGCTTCATTCGGTACTCCTCAGCTAGAGCGGCGGCGAGGCTGTGCCGCGAGCCTGCAAGATGGGCGCCTGGAACGTACGACCACCCTCGATGCTCCCTCCGAGAAGGACTCAATAGAAGGATAATGCAAGCTGATACTTTGCCGCACAGATCTTTCGCATATTGGGGGACCTCCTCCACATGCTCTCCAAGGGCATCCTCATCTTCGCCATCCACCGAAACCGCAGCGCCGAGGGCGTGTCGCTCATCACACAGGGCCTCTACGCCGTCGTCTTCTGCACGCGATACCTCGATCTCTTCCGAGAGCAGTCGGCATGGAACGCCATCTTCAAAGTCACATACATTGTCACGTCATTCTACATCCTTGCGGTGATGCAATGGCTGTTCCCCCGCTCTCGTGAGCGCGAGATCTCCTGGAAGCTTGGCGCCATTGTCCTCGGTGGCTCGCTTGCGCTTTCTCCCTTTGCAATGCTCATCTTCGAGTCGAAATCTCGTTGGGGATTCCTCACCGTATGTCCTGGTTCACCCCCTTTCACGGTGGGAGAATTCGTGCACTGACCGGCTTCATTAGTGGATGTGGGTTTTCTCCGAAATCCTCGAATCCGTATGCGTCCTGCCCCAGCTGTTGCTGCTGAGGCAGACCACGGTTCCAACTGTCATCGACTCGTTCTACCTCCTGGCGTTGGGCTCCTACCGAGCTTTCTACTGCATCAACTGGTTCGTGCGGGAGCTTGATGTCAACGACCGACCCCCGGATACCGTCGCCGTCATCTTCGGCATCATTCAGACAGCCCTCTACATCGACTTTGCTTGGGTGTACTATACGCGACAGCGGGTCAAGCTCCGTGGCGGCGGTGTTGTCGATGCCGATGATTTGCACCGAGGATGGTTCCTCCACCGCATCTTCGGTAAGAGCGCCCCGGCTGCCGATGATGAAGAGTCTGGCTTGGGAGGCGACGGCTCTCGTGGAGGTCGGGCGAGATGGGGCGCCCGCGGCATCTCTGTGAGCGCAGACGACGGCGTTCTTGATAGTGGGCGACATGATGACGACCACCACGAGGGACTCGACCCTGACGCCAGGATGCACGACCCCGATGAGCTGGCCAAGGCCATGGACGATGACGATGACGACGAGGACACACCACTGCGTGCTGGACAGAGTTCTTCTCAGGCGCATAACAGCAACAACAGCACCCCTCCGGGCATTCGGAGCGGAGACGAATGGGCAGATTGAAGCCGGCGGATTGTCTTCTTGGATATCGCATCTCGCGGAGTAGTAGACAAGTCTGTGGCTATGGCCCCAACGCCCTAGGATAGGGACGATTTGGGATCATCATCCGACCGTTGATCTTTGATTTACACTGGGGTATGTTTGGGTGATTTCCAGTATGGTTTGGTTTGGTTTGGTTCCAGTTACAGGATTCAAGGGAGTGAGTGGGTGGTGGGGGTTGCATGCCGGCGAGGGGATACTTCAACTGGGTTTAAAAGGTTTGTACCACTTTGGCGGCACAACCCGATGATTGGAATACCTTGCTTGTTATCTACATGTACTGCTGTGACGCTTAAAAGCCGCGGGCCGTAAACTGGTCGTCGTAGCCGAGAATGAATAGACCCGAGAAGTCCTCGGCTTGGTTCTAGCTATAGTGGAGTCTCGGTACCCGTGCCGGATGCGGAGCAGATGCAAGCATCCATCGTCGTACATGGCAGACGCAGGTTGTACGACAAGCATGTGAAGGTCAGGTCATTGGATACCCATTCTACGGAGTACTCGCATACACGTGTAGTAACAAAATGCGCGGCATTAATGTTCAGTTCAACATTCAAGGCCGGGGACTTTTCGTCACCCGGTATGTACACAATTCTCATCATGGTACATGTACACAAGATAGATGGAAGACGGCGAAAGGCCGCTCCAGATACATCAAGACATTCTCAATAGTTGTGCCGTTCATCATCCTTTCGACTTGGGGTAGGGTAAAATAATCCAAGAGAAGAGAACCCAGGAAACATGGAAATTTTCCAAACCGCACAGATAACTCCGAGTAAAGCGCAATAGTAGGCCCAAGACGAATCATTGTAAACGCCAGATAGAGCAAGAAAGCCAACCACCTAATGATACTGGGAAATAAGGGTTGTTGAAACATGATGCTGCAAGCATAAAGATATTCCAGAGTTTCAGGCCAAAGAGGAATAAAATTCACCGAACAAAGCGAGCCTCGAAAGCCTCGTACAGCTTGGGACTGATCTCATCGCTGCTCATGCCCTCAATCTCGAGCAAGACGCCCTTCTTGGCGTAGTGGTTGAGGATGGGCTCGCTGTTCTCCTGGAACTTGCGGAAGCGGGCGCGGTACGTCTCCTCGTTGTCGTCCGGGCGCTGGACGAGGGGCTCGCCGGTGACGTCGTCGCGGCCGGGCACGCGCGGGCGGTTGAAGGCGGTGTTGTAGACGCGGCCCGAGGGCTCGTGGACCCAGCGGCCGGCGATGCGCTCGAGGATGACGGAGAAGGGCGTCTGGAGGGAGACGACGAGGTTCATGGGCACGAGCCTGTCGAGGGTGACGGCCTGGGAGACGGTGCGGGGGTAGCCGTCGAGCATGAAGGAGGCGTTGGGGTCCTCGGACGCCTGGGGCACGGCGTGCTCGTCGATGTGGAACGTCATTGCGTTGAAGGCGTCCATGGAGGGGTCGGAGTGGTGGTGAAAGGAGCCTTCGGCGGCTGCGGAGGTTGCCTCGGCGGAGAGCGTCATGAGGGGGGCTCTGCCGCCGCCGAGAAGCCAGCCTCTGGAGCGGAGCTCTGCTGAGATGAGGCGGAGCATCAGGTCGTCGGCGACCAGGCCTCCCGACTTGATGGTGTTTTCAGCCATGATGCCTGATGGGTGATGATTAGCTGGCGCAAAAGCAAACGGTAGCCATACAGATCGAAACGTACCAAGAGGCGTCCTGTTCTTGACATTGTGACGGAGGAGGTCGCCGGTGCTGATGGCCTTGAGTTGAGGGAAACGTCTGAGCAGCCTCTCGCTCTGAGTCCCCTTGCCCACGCCGGGCGCCCCAATTAGAATTACACGCGCTGCCCTCTTGAGTTGCATTGTCTATGTGAAGTCGGAATTGAATTGACGATACGAATGTCAAGAAAACAAAATCCAGAGCAAACGGGAGATTGAATTTCGAAGCAAGGGTATCAATCACACGCAGGACGGAGCTGCGTAAGACAATTGCCGGAGACGGCGACGTTGGATCCTTTACAACGAACGTTGCGGAGGAAACAGAAGTAAAAAGATAAAAGGAAGCGAGAAAAGCCAAGCCCCCCGTCTTCAGACAGAGAAGAGCGAGAAAAAGGGAGCAGAACTTGGCTTTTCACCGTGACGGAGTACAATCAAGAGAAAGGAAAGGACATTTAAATAATAACAAGAAGAAACAAAACCAAGAGAGACGGGCGGAAGATGGGGGGGGAGGGATTGAAAGACTGAGAGGGAGCGATGAGTTTAGTAGGCAGTAGAAAAGGCTGTTAATAATGTTGAGTTCGATGATAATGGCCCGGTCCTGCCATGGCGGGGCGGGGGTGAGCATTGCCCAGAATGTGCGAGCTGAAGAAGCGCCGCACGGAGCGATGCCACGCGGTCGATGCGGGATTGCACAGTTTGCGACTCATTGCGTGCACTTTGCGGAAGGCAAAAAGATGGTGGGATGGATGGATTGGCAGTTCGGACGAGCACAACTGTCTGGTCAGATTTGGCGCCAACAATTTTCCATCCTAGCTCCAAAACTCCGGGTCGAGTCGAGCTTGGGCCAGGGAGGTCCAGTGGGAAACGCCCCCGCCAACCGGCCCTTGCTGGGTTCTCGCCTCAACTGGAAAGGCGCCGAAGGCAACGCTGAAGGTCGGCGGGCTGATGCCCTGGAACAGAGCGCCTGGAGCAGTTGAGGATGGAGCGCTGGGTGGCGGCGGGCACGTGCTGCTGGAGATCCGGGGGACGGACGCTGGGGGGCCGCTATAGCTCATTGGATGGGCAGCTGTTGGCTGGACCTCTATTGCCGGCGTCTGCCTGATCCCAGAGCGTCGCTGCTTGGGCCAGTGCTCGGCTCTATCACTCTGGGCCGTCCATCACCTTGGGTCTGAGACGGTGTTTTGGTGTTTTGGGATTAGAAAGAGTAATTACTCGAGAAATACATACTATAGCTAGTACTGCAATCGCGGACAAGGCGGTCCGCGCGGTCCGACTGCGAACAAGCTGATCGCTGTTGAGGACGGTCCTGCTGGCGGGTGAAGCTCATCATCATCATGATGTGCTCGTCTGTCTTCCTCCTTGTTCCATGTCCGCATATAACAGAGGGGATGCCCCCCTTTGGCTACGTTCTTCTATGAGTGTCTCCCATTTTCAGTTAAACAGGCTCTAGCTGCATTGCGCAACAGCCAGAGAAGAGAGAACGGCCGACCTGTTACGGCAGGACATCGACGATGTCGAAGGGCTCTGCTGCAGGCCAATTGGCTATCATCATTGCCTGGCCACGCGGATTGCGTGCTCCAAACAGACGGCTGCTCGTCCTTCACTTCAGGCTGCGGCGCCGAGTCGGGCACTCGATACAAATTGCCGAATCATCCCCATTCAAGAGCGAGCGACGCCCGACTTGATACCCAGGAAGACGGCCAATATATACTCCGTACGCGATGAAAAGCTAGAGTCAGCAATTGCGAGTACCTAGGGGTATGATACTCCGTATACTGCGCCCCTTTCCATCGGAGTCTGGTAAAGCTCCTGTTACTGCGCTCGTCAACTCTTGCTGCCTGCTTCATCATCCGGTGACGCTCTGTTTATCGACTGCGAGCGTCCAGATATCATCTCGCCTCATGTCGTTCGAAGCATCGCGGTTCGTGTTCGTCCACGTCCTTCATACGGACAAGTGTAAGGCGTTCATTCAGCACCCGGCCTGATGGTGATTGTCATGCATGTCTCTCCCCGGAAGACATCGCCACCCCAACATCCGCCATTCGCATGTAGATGTCGTACTGCAGACGAATTGCATTCCATCCCCCACGACTGTCCAAACCAGCAGCTTCTGCCAGCAAAGCATACCTTAGACGTACATACACACTGCATGCGTTCCCCTCCAAGTCCGACGTGTCCGAGCCGGAGACGGCCCAAAAGCCCAAACCAGACCAAGATGGAATCGAATCAGCGACAGTATTATGTAATGAAGCTGCTCCTTTCTACAGTGAAAGAAACTCACTCAGGAGACGATTATGTCATGTGATTTCGCCTGCCGGGCGGCTTCAGCCCAATGGCCCCGCTCAAACTCTGATCCGGCCAATGACGCGCCGCAATTCGCCTCTGACATGTGGCGCACCAGATGCAAGCCTGCCAGATTGCGAGGCCGGTACGTACCCCCTGGGTCCTTTCGCTGGCCCTGGACCCATCGATATTCTTTCCTTCATCATCCCTCCATCCACCAGACCATCGACAATCCGATTCCGCCATCCTTCATCTCCGTCCTGCTCTTGTCGTGTCTCTTCTCTGTGGCGCCAATTACTCCCCCCGTGCATCAGACTGTAATTCTTACATCCGCTCGCAATGAGCGCTTCATCCAGCCTTGCCCGCAGGGCAGTGGCTCGCAACCCCCTGCTGGGACAAGGTGAGATTCCCCAGAGAATCCCCCCTTACAGACCGCCGTGGTTCGCTGACACCTGCCTGCAGCCAGAAATCTATCCCGAGGTTACTCGCCGGCTCTCATCACCAGGCATATCGCCCGACAGACTCAGATCCCCGCCTTGGCCCTGCTGGTCCCGTTGCGCCAGCTGGGGACGGAGCCGCACCGACCGGATGCGCCGTCTGGACCGCCCCCCGGATTCAACGCCGAGCAGGCTAAGAAGCCGCTACCAAAGGATCCCTCGAGCGCTACCAAGAAGTCGGATGCAGACGCCGCTGCGAAGGACGGATCGGCCAATGCTGCCGCTGCGCAGTCCGACAAGGCCGCCGAAGATGCATCGTTGACCGAACTCGCCGCCAAGAAGGATGGCGCCGCAAGCCAAAAGGATCTTGCGAAGAAGAAGGAGGAGGAGACCAAACTGACAGTCTGGCAAAAGGTCAAGAAGGAGGCTCAGCACTACTGGGATGGAACCAAGCTGCTGGCTACAGAGATTCGCATCAGCTGGAGGCTAGCCCTCAAGATGGCCGCCGGCTACGAGCTCACCCGCAGAGAGAGCAAGCAGCTCCGGCGCACTGTTCAGGATCTCGGCCGGCTCGTCCCCTTCTCCATCTTCATCATCGTCCCCCTGGGTGAGGCTCTGCTCCCCCTGGCCCTGAAGCTCTTCCCCAACATGCTTCCCAGCACGTTTGAGGGGCAAAAGTCCAAGGAGGCCAAGGCCAACCTCTTGCGCTCCACCAGGAAGGAGGTCAGCACGTTCATCCAGCAGACGCTCAAGGAGACTGGCCTTCCCCTGAGCCAGGCGACGGCGCAGAAGGAGGAATTCGCCAACTTCTTCCGCAAGGTAAGATCGACTGGCGAGGCGCCCACCGAGCAAGACGTCATCAAGGTTTGCAAGATCTTCCGAGACGACATGACTCTGGACAACCTGTCACGCCCTCAGCTGGTGTCCATGTGCCGATACATGGGCCTCAACACCTTTGGCACCGACTCGATGCTGCGATACCAGATCCGCCACCGCATGCGTCAGATCAAGCGCGACGACAAGGCCATCGCCTACGAGGGCGTGGACAGCCTGACCGTCGCCGAGCTGCAGCTCGCATGTGCCGCCCGCGGCATCCGCACCCACAGCGTATCCCCGGCCAAGATGAGGGCCGACTTGCAGACGTGGCTGGACCTGCGTCTCAAGGAGGGCATCCCCTCTACCCTGCTCGTCCTGAGCAACGCTTACATGTACGGCCAGGGGTCTGCTGAGAGCTCAAGCCAGATCGATGCTCTCGTCGGCGTCTTGTCCTCCATCCCAGAAGAGCTGTTCCACGAGATTGAGCTCGAGGTGCACAACGCCGAGGGCGCTGCCACCAACAAGCAGCGTCTCGAGGTTCTCAAGGAGCAGCAGGAGCTCATTGAGGAGGAGGAGATGCAGAACAAGGAGAGCCAGACAACTGGCTTTGCCACTCCTCGCGATGTCGACGACATTGACGAGAAGGAGGAGCGGCAGATGTCAGCTGCCGAGAGCGGCATTGACCCGAAGCCCGTCGGCGAGATGGTTGACGCTGAGCTGGAGCAGATCAAGGCCGTCGAGGCTGAGCACAAGGCCGCTTCCAAGGAGCAGAAATGATGACTGAACGAAGACTTGTATAAATATGGAAAAGGCGGGAGGACAGAAAGACCAAAAAAAAGGTTATAAAGGAAGCAAATCACGGCGTACACGCAAGCGCCGGCAGTCAAACAATGTGTTATTCTTACCATTTTCCTATGTACAGTGGGTACCGCATACCCGAAAGGATAAGGGAATCATGTTGTTAGCAATTGCGGATGATGAAAGCATGGAAAGTATGGGGAGAGGGTATTTTATAGACATCTCGACACAGGAAATCACCAATAGACGACGCATATTATTATCACGATTCAGTAACCTGTACTGCCTTTCATCATCTACCTTACATGCATCATGGGCACCAGTTCTGCTATGTTGCCCACAGTGGGCGCCTCTATAAGTTATGCCTCATATGATGCTGCGTCTGTCTACACAGAGACAATGCAGTGGTTGATTGAATGCAGATGACTTATCACCGATGTTGTGCATCTTCTTACATACATTGAAGCTCCCAAGGGTGTTTGGCCGGAAAGAAAGCCGCTGCAGGCTGCGAGCCAGTTTGTCTTAAGTTGTTGCGGCCAAGCTGTTGCGTCATCATGTCCCCCGCAGGTACCGAGAGCGATGTGCAGCTGGGAGAGTGCGGAGGGCTGCGGCACCGCATGTACCTGCGCGGTACCTTGGCCCAGGGCAGGTCCCTCCAGAACTGCCTCGCAAACGCTCCATTGAAGCTCCGTCCACTCCAACACCTCCAACGCCCTCGACTTAGCCTCGCACATACGCCACCAACGCTCGATCCTCGACCTCGCCCGCAGCTTCTTCCTCTCTTTACCTTGTTCCACCACCTCGACCGCACTCCCTCCTCTACTCTGCCACGCCCAAACAACTTCTCACAGAGGCCTCGACTCCAACTTGTCGCAACAGATACACGTCCTCCTCTCACCCCCACGCAAACCGCAGATGCTCCCGCCATGACGACGCACCACGACAACGACCACGACGACTTCTCCAACGTCACATGGAGCGACCACGTCCACGACCAGGCGCAGCGCTCGGCCGCCGCCGCCGCCGCTGAAGCTCCCGCGCGCGCCGTGGAGGAGGCCGGCAACAGCTCGTCGATGGGCATCGGCCGCGAGAAGCTCGAGTGCACGGTTGGGTCGCCCATCAAGGAGAATGACGGCACCAAGGATGCGTTTGTGTCGTATCTTGTTACTACTCACGTATGTTGGCTCTACGGCCTCCAAACAAGAGAGGGATATTGCAGGGAACTCTTTGCTTCGTCTTGTTCCTCTGTTTGACATACCCTGCTCTCTCTCTCTCTCTCCCTTTGTTATTTACCCCGCCTCTTCCTCGTGTTGATGCTATCGCAACAAGTTCCAAACGACAAAACCATCTCCAGACAACTTGAAAGCTGACTTCTCATGGCCTCTAGTCCACGTTCCCGTCCTTCCAGAAAGAAGTCACCACCGTAAGGCGGCGCTTCACAGACTTCGCCTTCCTGTTCAAGCAGCTGATGCGAGACTACCCGGCCTGCGCCGTCCCGCCCATCCCGGACAAGCAGCGCATGGAGTACGTCCGCGGCGACCGCTTCGGCGGCGACTTCACCGCGCGCCGCGCCCACTCGCTGCAGCGCTTCCTCAACCGCCTGTCGCTGCACCCCGTCCTGCGCCGGAGCACCATCCTGCACAGCTTCCTCGAGAGCCCCGACTGGAACGCCACGGTCAAGAGCCGCACCGCCCGCGGCAGCATAGCCAGCGACCCCGGCGGCTCGAGCGGCGTCTTTGACAACTTTGCCGACACCTTCATCAACGCCTTCACAAAGGTCCACCAGCCCGACAGGCGCTTCATCGAAGTCAAGGAGAAGAGCGACAAGCTCGACGAGGACCTCGGCCACATTGAAAAGGTCATTGCGCGCGTGGCCCGCCGCGAGGGCGATCTGGAGACG